>NW_012027123.1:71576-89222 GCF_000956235.1 Wasmannia auropunctata | reverse complement strand
GTGTAGATATAGATAAAAAAGTATATTTAAAAAATCATCGTTAATAAAAACGTAGATATATAAAATTTGTAAGAATATCTGTATTTCAATATTAACAAGTATACGTTTCATTAATTGACGATGTAATTATAATTATCAATAATTTAACTGAATTTCACAATTTATTTTAAAAAGATATGGATAATGATTAATAACGTGATATTGGTTGCTTATATATCATAAATATCTTTCCAGTATTATTTAAAATATATTTTATTTTGACCTTTCTAAAAAAAAACTCACAATCAGTATTAAATATACTGATAAAAACACAATGATTAACGTTACGTAAAAGTAAAATTGAAATAATGAAAACAACGTACGACAATCTTAAAGATTGTTCAGGAGCTCAAAATCGTACGACAAATAGGGAGAAAATACATATTTCCACGTACCTGAGCTTTACACAAGGTGAAGATAACGGTGACGAAGTATGCAGACGGTTGAGTGCGACACGTGGGAATATAGTGTTTTGGACACAACAAAAACGTGCTGTTATAAACCACGTAGCGAGATATTGAAAAATTCATATCAATAATTCATAAAATCAATTAAAAAATGTGTATCATTGGAAAATGACTATTTCTCCGAAATAATGGAGATAATCGATTATTAGGTTATCTTTATATCATTAATTTTTGATAACAATTGATTGAAACCCTTGATAGCATCAACATCGATTAATATAAAATTGGTTAACATTAATTAATTTGTGTCTTCTTATCTTTAATATGAAGTGGTGACCTATATTGTATACGTGTGCTATTATACTTTCTGCAAGTAGCGTATATACCGTGGAGATATTATTTCTTGCAGAAAATAACGATGATATAAAAGATATCTAAATAAAATAGCGATACACCTATCTGAAATAAGAAATCGTCAATATCGAATAACTCATGAAGTTTGAGAGCGTTTCAAGCAACGGTGAATAAAGTAAAGGAATACAATAAAAATATTTAAATATCAATTAATCAAGTTGAAGGAAATGTACGAAATAAGTTATAAAAAAAATAATATCAATCATACAGATTAATTGACGTTCATAAAATATGGATTGCGCAAAGGACATTCGTTAAAGTTAACTGACAATGAGATTTAATCAATTTTCTCTTTCTCTCTCTTTTTTCCCTTTGAAAAGATTAAGACATGGAATATTGTTTATAAGCTGCATTTAACTTTACTTGTTTATTACAATTAAATTATCTGTAAGCTACAACAATCGTTAAAAAGTTTGATATCACGTATATTCTGAACGATTAATTTAACGCGGTTCAACAATATTGTTATGCCATTCTCAATTCCGAACAGATGGAAAGTGCTCATTAGTATCTTTCCTTGTTTGTCGAGTCCACTTTGTGAATTGATAGGTATTATTATCTTTGGCCTACAAGTTCACATATGTGCACCTGCACACATTCTATCAATAATTACACGATAATTTTGTAAGGTATACACGCGCCATGTCTAAGGTGAATTATCCGCTGGATCTCAATAAAATCAAAATGAATATAATTGATGCCCGATCTCGCGATCGTGGAATTTCGCAAATTATATGATTTATCCTCGGATGTTTCGCATAATGTTGACTTATGATATAATTGACTTAAAATATAATTGTATATACAATTTTGTCAATAATATAATATTTTTATCGATAAGACATCCTTCGTGTCTCAATAAATGTAAATATTATTTAGATATATCTTAATAACCGAGTATTTACCAGGTATATATCTCACATGCTATCTAACTGTATCCAGTCCTAGGAATCCTGGGACTAACCGGAAGGCACTTACTAGAAAATAACTTGCTCTTCTCTACAAGATGGTCCACAGTTTAATGGGTTATCGTAACCGTATACGCCGTATTTTATATTGACTCTACGCGATAACGTTAACGATAAATCTATTTCGCAAACCAGAGTTTTTTTGCAATTTTTTTAAATAGATTTGAATTCGTGACACGAGCGCACGCCTTCGCTTATCGTTTTATTACGCACGTACGCGAAATTCATGAGGCGATCGAAAATTCAGTCCGCGAGCGGCAGCTGTGGCCGACGCGTGCCGATCAGCTGTTCAACATCCGCGACCGGTTCCTCATCGGGATCAAACAATTCTCTGTTCGAGATGACTCAAATTAATCGAGAAACGCTCACGATTTTTGAAAGAAGAAAATAATCCTTTTTATTTCATCACATCGCATGTTCCATTGTATTTACGTGCGGATTCGAGTTTTTCAAATTTTAATTTAGATATATCCGCGTTTTCCGTCGCGACGCACGTTTTTATATCCTATCTTCGATTAACCAGCAATTTTTTTTTATCAGGTGAATTTACTCACTGTTCTACGAAAGTTCCAAGGAAAATCCACGGCCACCTGCCGACGAAGCGCGCGCACGAATGCAAACTGAGCGCCGTCGCGACGTGACGGCTTTCACACGGCGCCGCCGGCTTCCCCCATTTCGTAACATCGCGGCGGTGATCATCGGTGCCGGCACAGTGTTCGGATTTCTGTTGTTGCAGATGGCGCCAGTCCATAAAGACCCATGATCAACCGAATCCCCGTTAAAACTTAACTCGCGATAACACATTGTATGCGTAAAATTTTTCGAAGCAAAGTTTCCATTTCAAAGCAAAGCAAATGTAAGATTAGTAAAATATAGAATCCAATCATGTAAATTAATTTAAAATTATAACTTTTGTTTAATAAAAATTATTCAATTCTTGGACTAATTTATAGTTATTGAAGAAAGATGGTTGTAAATTAAATTTTGATGTGGTGCAAATATATAGCGCAATCTTATTAATTTAATTTTAAATAAATTTCTATAAAATTTCAATTTAAAACTTAGTTATAAAAATATTTAATATAGGAATCGCTAAGAATTATTGCTTAAATTGTTTATGCTAATTTCTGCTTTTAAGAGATACAGAATCGTGCATTTGTTGTAAAACATTGTTATACACTTTTTAATTTATATGAACAGATGAGTAGACAGACGATCGAAATGCGTGCCGGTTAATAAACCTATATATATTCGAGTGTATAAGGAGAAATCGATTCACCGATTTATTGATGGTGCCCGTGTCATATTAACTTGCATCGCATGAAAAGCGACAGTCTCAATCGATTCGCATCGTCCGTTGTGAAGATTCGGAAACCGCGAGAATGCATTATGCATTATTATTACTCAAGTTTTGCAATATGATAAAGCACATCGGCGCTTTATTAATATTTTAAACATATATAACATTAAACATATATAATATTTATAAACATATATCATAAGAATATCATATCATAATAATAGAATATCATAATCAGAAAAATATAAGAAGAAAAAGTTAAATGTAAGATACAAAAATGTTAATTTCGCATATTTGCCGTAACTGATGAACATGCAAATATACGTAATTAATTCGATAACAAATAAAATTTCACAAAACGCAATGCGTAAGATATAAAGTTATCAGTATAACATGTCATTAAGGCCATGGCACATAGAAAAGTAAGGCGTAAGCAAATTAGTTACTCACAGTCGAGATAATGCAATAATGTAAACAGATAAAAATGTTGATTTTCTCACTGCTTAAATCTAATTACTAAGCACTTCCGGTGTCAGTAATAAATAAATAAAAATGTTGATTTGCTTACATTTCAATGTTTATGTTTTTCTATGTGTCGTTAGCCCGTATGCCAATTTTTACCGTTAGAAATCAATGCGATTGTGTTGGAAGCAGTTCAATTACTACGCATGCAATATAATCTGTTCTTTTTAGTCGCATGAGTATTCCATTCTACTTTATATATTATTTTATACATATACATGTATATTATGTACATTATACAGTATATAATTTTAAACTTAATAATATATTTCTTTATATATGTGAAATAATGGATTTAATATATTGAATTGTAACAAAAAACAAGTGAAAGTATAATAAAAAAGAACAGATTAAAGTTATAGTAAAGATTCAGCACTCATCATTTCGCGACGTCCCTCGAAGTCCATCGATGCATCTTCCGCTGCAATTCCATCTGCGACTCGAAAATGGTCCAGTGTAGCCCTGTGTCGTCCCACGTCGATTGCACTTTACTTCATTATACAATACACTCGCGACGCGATTTCGCGAAATAGTATTTATGAAAAAGTTTAATAATATCGCAATAAATAAATTCTTAATTATGTAACGAAAATTTACGAATTTAATTAAATAGTTACATATGTCCATAGCATTTCACTTTATATCAGTTTATCAGAATGCACTCGCGACGCGAAATACTGGAGTTAATTTATTAAAGTGAATTTATTAAAGGAATGGTGTATGACAAGATGCAAAACATATTTTTATTTTTATACAAATTTTGTTTAAGTATTCTATCGCGAAATATTTATAAATTAAATTTAAAGCACATTTAAGTACGGAAAACGGAATGTGTGGATTATTTTCATATAATTTAATATTTTCCTTCATTAAATACTGCTCCAGAATATTTTTGCGAAGATCGTGTCCCTTCGCAATAGTTTTGCAAAGCTTGTACTCGCAATATTTCTGAAGATTTGCTTCACCGTGTAATATTCTTGTGAAGCTCAATTTCTTTGTAATTTCTTTGGGAATATTATTTAACGAAAATTCTAAAATCGTAACGGTATAAACAAATTTAATTTTTAAGTAACTTGAAACAAAATACATGTAAAACGCTATAGCAATTTATAATTCGCGCATTTAATTCAATGAAATTCATTACGTCTCTCATGAATCTAATCGTAAAGATGAGTAATGTATCGAAAACTAAAAATCATAGCAAAATCTATATTTAAGCTAATATTATTAATAATTAATAATTACATAAATTAAATAATTTAGTAAAAAGTTTGCGATATATTTTGTGAACTTAATTTCGCAAGATCTATATTTCTATCTCTGATATGTTAATCGTAACGACAAATATATGATTAAAAAATTATGATCTCTGGAAAATAAGATTCTAATTTTCGTAAATACATATATTGTCTACAATACGTATATTGTCTAATTTTTTATTCGAATTGCGATTGTTAATTTATAGAAAATAGAAAAAGCGAAAAGTGTAAAGCAAGAAGGATAAGAAACTAAAAATCACGAAATTTCTATTAACACGCACGCGAAATATTCCCAATTTTTTATTTATTGCTTCGCATCTTACGAAGCTCAAGCATCAATTTTGACGCTTAAAAATATTTATAGAGAAAGTGATATAAAAAACGGATAAGAGGTATAAGTCAATATGTAATAATAAATGGTATCTATGTATATTTGTGAAATATTACATACATATATTTTATTGATATACAATTCAAAATTATTTTTACAAAATATTAAGAGCATTTACTCAACTCTGCGACTTCAAAATTAAGTAATTAGAATTATTAAAATCAAAATTTAAAAAGTATATATAACAAAATAATTTTTAAAATATTAAAGTATCTTTTTTCATACAGAGTGTAGGAACTAACTTATACCTCTTTTTCGTTCAACGTTTTCTATACAAAAATATCGTATCTATACATGCAAAAATCTATGAGCGGTATAAATCGCACTGATTTCAGAAATAATTTGATTTCGACGGAAATAAAAACCATCACCTGTATCCCAAATTCTATTTACCGATATCTGACTCAGGATCGGCCACGTTCTGCATCCGAATCTGCAACAAAAACATGATATCGTTGATTAGATTAAGTTAAATAATTTAACAGATAATTACAAATGATTTGGTAATTGATCCTAACGTTATTTTGTATTAAAATTAAATCTACTATAATCTAAAAACATCTAAGAACAATATCTTTATTATTTCGGCAAAATTGTAATTACTATCTTTAAAACTTTTTCTATCGTAATAAGGCAAAAATGTAATTACTATCTTTAAAACAAAATATATTTAAATGGTTAAAATTACAAGTAAAATAAACGTTATATTTACCTTCGAGCCGATCCTGCTTAGCCCGAACCGAATCCTTCGGTACTGTATCTGCCTCCATTGAATTTCAAGTACTGGCCACATGCTGTATCCGATTCTGCAACAACATAATACCGCTGATTAGATTTTAAATATTTTAACTAATAGCTGCAAATTATCTGCTTATTAGGTATTTTGTTTTGAAATTAAACTTATCATAATAAATAATTCAAGACAAATTTCTTTATTACTTTGACAAAAGCGTAATTTATTATCTTTAAATTATTTTTTATGAAATATATTTAAATTATTAAATTTAATTACAAGTAAAATAAATGTAATATCTACCTTCAAATCAATCTTATTTAGCCCAATTCGAATCCTCCGGTATTGCATCTACCTTCGTCGAAATTCAGAATCGTTCTGTATCCGGATCTGCAACAAAAATATAATACAGCTGATTAGATTAAATTAAATTAACGCATATCTCTAAATTATTCGTTAATTCAATTAATTTATTAGTTACTTTTCGTCTTCAAGTTAAATCTGTCGTAAGAAACAAAGAACAATTTTTTTATTGTATCATTTATTTGTTGTATCAGTTTTAAAAAATGTAATAAATGATATTGCCATTTCTGAAGAATTTTGTATAAAATATATGTATATTTAAAATAAATGTAATTTATACAATAATATAATAAATTTATATAATATATTTAAAATATTAATTCAAAGGAAACAAATTTTTAAAATATAAATATAAATAATATTAATATAGATACAGAAGTTCTCGAGTCTCCAGAAATTTTCTATCTAATTGTAAGTCGATAAATTCTCTAGATAATATCACATTTGAAATTTAAATTGTACGACAGATAAGATATTACCGACCGTAGTAACGCGTCCAACTTTACGAAGCGACAAACATGAATATAGCCCGCGACGCAACTTTCTCTCGATAGAATAAATTCGTGTATATGTTCAATGCGCGCGGAACACATTCCTGCACACGGGATTACTCCTACATCACGTAAACTAGAATAGATTTTAGAACTGAGTAAAGTTCTGGAACGCAGCTCTGCGGAGCGACAAACGCGAATAGCCCGCGACGCGTCTTTCTCTCGAGATAGAAATTCATGTTCGATACGCGTGGAACGCACTCCTACGCGCGGGACTGTTTCTACGATATCATTGCGTCTATCTATCGTTGTACGTACTTACATCTTGTCGAGAATACGGTGTGTGCGTTTAATCTCGGCTAGACTTCGCCTGTACATACACGCGCTGCATGCTGGCTCCGGTGCTCCGTTGATAGAATCGAAAGTTTCGCGGCGCGTACACGCAGTACCTTCCCCTCGCCTCCCCCAGTTTACAACACGACGCTACGTCAGTACGTCACGCCGCGCGCCGCGCGCCGCTGTGCCGGTGGCCCACTGTGGCATCCCCACCATTGCGCCGCCGGTGGTGGGGGCAGCGGCGGCGGCCGGCGCGGCGCCTCGAGCCCAGCGCGCCGAGCCTCCTCCTGGCGGCGCGCGCCTGCGCGGTCAGCGGTGGCGTGATGCCGAGTGATGCCCACGGCCGCGGGAAACGACGCACGATGTGATTTGCAATATTATCACTCTAGTCTCTCTCGCGGCATTGAATTTTGACGAAATAATCGTGCCGGGAGTAAGCACGTCGTATGTGCATACTGCATACTTTCGCCGAGAATACGGAATGACGATAAAATCGTGGAAACTGGAGACTCGCACAGCGTCAATAGTACGTACTTATACTGTATTAATTCGTAGAAGGGTGTGAGAAAACCGCGGATCCTTGATTTCTTTTTACGGATGGGAGTGCAATATGTACATGCGTACTGAAATCCGTAGTTTAAATTAATAAATACATATAATTCATTGTAATATGTAACTTGAAATTTTTTGTCAGAGAAACAGAAAGAAAAAGAGAGGATCGGGGATTGAAATATATAGATCGAGGATGAGCCGAGAGACGGATCAAGAGACACGAACATAAAATGATAGAGCGAGAGTGAGAAGGAATGCCGCAACACACGAAATTAATGCGCAAGTGGGGAGGAGGCACGACATGAAGAAAGTATGTATCATTTTAATATTCGTATGCGCTGATATAGATGTGTGTCGCGGGCGCGCGTTTCGTCGAAGTCGTGGCAGAAATCTGAAATACAATCGATGTTCCACGTATTCTCGCCGAGCTAGAACAAAATAAACGACAAGCGACAATAATTACAGTCCGTTGATGTTACATTAATTCTCATCGAGAGAGAGAATCTCGTTTTCTTTTCATGGCCACTCAGATCGAATGCGCGATCACTTCCGAATCTTTCGCGCGATGCTAACCTAACAGGTTAACCTGGAACGCGCTCCGGGAGTAACTATTCTTACAGCCATTATTTTATGATCAAATTATAAATAAAATTTGCGTATCTTTTCATTACATTTCGGACATTAAGATATTATAATATTTATATTAATACGATTAAAATATTACGATTTATATATATCAACGCTAATTTTAATATGTATGAACTTGTATTTATAAAATAAATTGTAGCTTTGCAATTGCATTTACTTTTCGCGAAGATCATTTTAAAGATAAAGTAAAATAATCGCAGAGATAATATTTTGTCAACATCATGTATTATATCGTCTTAAATTATAAATGTACGTATTTCACGTGTACGTGAGTGGGATGCGTGATTGAAATAATAAACACAGTAAAGTAAGACTTGTGAAATTATTATGTTCTGATTGCAGATTCGGATACAGCTAGAACGTGGCTTGAAATTTGACGGAGACAAATGCAACATCGGAGGATCCAAGTTTGGACCAAACAGAATCGAATCAAAGGTATAGATATTGTGTTTATTTCACTTTTATCAAATTTAATAATTTGAATATATTTTATAGAAATAAATAATTTAAAGACAATAATTACGCTTTTGCGAAAATAATAAAGAAATTGGTTCTTGGATTATTTTTTACGATAAGTTTAACTTTAAAACAAAGTACCTAATAAAATAACAGACAATTTGCACACAGCACAACATGCTAAATTATAAAAGAAAAAGTGTAGCTTGTATTGCGAAATAAATAAGATAAAAATACTTCAAAGTCAATACAGAACGAGCAAAAAGGTTCTTCTTACTAAATAATAATGTATAATTTATTAAAAATTATTTCGTACTATGCGGAAGGTTTTGGTGAATTAAGTCCAGTGATGTAAAGACGAAAACGTGTGTATATTATTATTGGCGAACTGGAAATCGATGAATAACTGATTTTATTATTAATTTATCTTTAGACTATTATGACTTTTGTATGACTATTTTATATGACTATTAATTTTAGACTGTTGACTATTTACGTGAGTGAATTAAGTCCAATGGTATAAAAACATGATGATGAAAATATATATATGTTGTTATTCATTTGTGAACAAGAAATCGACGAATGAATTATGGACTGATTCACTTTACACAACTTGTGACTTTTATATATTAATATTAGACTGTTGCGACTATTTACCTCTAACACAATATATTTTATTTGAATATCGAAGGTACTATTTTATAATATAATAAATATTCAAATTTCATCGTAACAAGGACGAAAATTGAAAGTGTCATGTTTACGTGTCCATCGATATGATCAAACGGAATGTGATTAATGTAAATTTGATTTGTATATTAGCGGCTGCTGAAAGCTTAATCAAGTCAAAACGTTCCGCATAATATGAAATTATTTTTAATAAATATATTATTAATAATATATTATTATTTAATAAAAAAAATCTTTTTGCTTGTTCTGTATTGGTCTAGAATTGCTTTTAATATCTGTTAAATTATTGAACTTAATCTAATCAGCGGGATTATGTTTTTGTTGCAGATTCGAATGCAGCATGCGTGGCCAGTACCTAAAATTCAATGGAGGCAGATACAGCACCGGAGGATCCGGTTCGGGCAAAGCAGGATCGGCTCGAAGGTAAATATAACATTTATTTTACTTATAATTTTCGTCATTTAAATATTTTTAAATTTTATAGAAAATATTTTAAAAATAGTAATTACATTTTTGCCGAAATAATAAAGAAATTGTTCTTAGATTATGGTAGATTTAATTTTAATACAAAATAACATTACGAATTAACAAATAATTTGCAATTATCTGTTAAATTATTCAACTTAATCTAATCAGTGATATCATGTTTTTGTTGCAGATTCGAATGCAGAATGTGGCCGGTCCTGAGTCAGATATCGGTAAGTAGAATTTAGGGTACAGGTGATGGTTTTTATTTCCGCCGAAATCAAATTATTTCTGAAATCAGTGCGATTTATTCCGCTCATAGATTTTTGCATGTAGATGTAAACTTTTGTGTATTAGAAAACGTCAAACGAAAAAGAGGTATAAGTTAATTCCTACTCTGTGACAATAGATATTTGTTCAATATTTTAAAAATTATTTTGTTATAATACTTTCTAAAATTTGATTTTAATAATTCCAATTGATGCTTAATTTTGTAATTGCAACTGAATAAATGCTGTTAATATTTTAAAATTTAAAATTAATTTCTATCAATAAAATGCATATAATGTTTTACAAATATACATAAATACTATTTATCATCATATTGACTTATACCTTTCTATTCTTGACGATTCTGCATGAACTTTTTCGAGTGTCAGAATTGACGCTCGCGTTTCGTAAGATACGAAGCAATAAATCAGAAATTGGAAATATTTCGCGTTCGTGTTAATAGAGATCTCGCGATTTTTAGTTTATCTTTCTTGGTTTTATACTTTCTGATTTTTTATTTTCAATACAATAATAATTGTAGCTTGAACGAAAAAATTCGAAATTATAGAGAATAAAGACATTCATGAAAATTAAGACATCTTCCAAAGATTGTGAGTTTTTAATTGTAATATATTTATCATTGCGATTAACACGTCAGAGATAGAAATTTAGATTTTGTGAAATTACAAGTTCATAAAGTATTCCATAAAGTGAACTTTTTACTAAATTATTTACTTTGCATAATTATTAATATTAGCATGAATGGATTTTGCTATGATTTTTAGTTTTTGATTCGTTATTTATATATTCACGATTAGATTCATAAGAAACTCAATAAATTTTAAATTAAATGCGCGAATTGTAAATTGCATTAGAGTTTTGCGTATATTTTATTTTAAATTATTTAATAAATTTTTACGATTTTAGAATTCGATTTTTTGTATACATTTATCTTGACGTTGCGATTCTTGTTAAACATTATTTCCAAAGAAACTGCGAAAAAATTCAAAAGTTTCACAAGAATATTACACGGTGAAGCAAATCCTCGCAGAAATATTGCGAGAACAAGCTTCGCACAAAAGTATTGCGAAGAGACACGATCTTCGCAAAAATATTATGGAGCAGTATGTAATGAAGATAAATCAAATTGTATGAAAATAATCCGCACATTCCGTTTTCCGTGCTTAAATATGCTTTAAATTTAATTTATAAATATTTCGCGATAAAATACTTAAATAAAATTTGTATAAAAATAAAAATATGTTTTGCATCTTGTCATACATCATTCCTTTAATAAATTCATTTCAGTAAATTAACTCCAGTATTTCGCGTCGCGAGTGCATTCTGATAAACTAATATAAAGTGAAATGCTATGAACATATGTAACTATTTAATTAAATTCGTAAATTTTCGTTATATAATTAAGAATTTATTTATTACGATATTATTAAATTTTATCATAAATATAATTTCGCGAAATCGCGTCGCGAGTGTATTGTGTAATGAAGTAAAGTGCAATCGACGTGGGACGACACAGGACTACACTGGACCATTTTCGAGTCGCAGATGGAATTGCAGCGGAAGATGCATCGATGGACATCGAGGGACATCGCGAAATGATGAGTGCTGAATTTTTAATACAACTTTAATCTGTTCTTTTTTTATTACATTTTTGATTGCTCCTTTAGTACAGTTCAACGTACTGTCAAATTCCTTATATTACTTATAAGAAAATATTAAATACAAAATTATTGTATGTATATATAAATTTTATATATAAAATAGAGTAGGTACACATAATGTAGAATCTCACCTGATGCAACCTGATGAAAAGAACAGATTATATATTGCATGCGTAGTAATTGGAACGCTTTTAATAATCGCATTGATTTCCGTCAGTAAAAATTGACATTATCGATTATTAATGTAATAATTTTTTATTTTGCGCGTCGCGTTTCTCGCGTTGAATTTTGATGTTGATTTTTTGCATATTTGCATGTGCAATTTTTATGCAAATATGCGAAATTAATATTTTCATATTTTCTATTTAATGTAGTATTTTTTTCTTGTTATAAAATGTTTTGTATGTGTATTTATAAAATATTAATTTGTATAAATATATGTATATCTTATGCAAGTTTTATATACTTATGTACTTATGTACTTTATGATGTAACTATACTTTTATATAAGCATACGCTTATATTTACGATTGAGCATTCTGCGTTATTTTAATAATTCGAATCTCTTAAATTGAAACATGTATGATACACGTGTTCCGAAACATCTTTGGGTAGAATCCTGAATAGGTAGAATCGGGAATATCTCAATCATCACGGTATTGATGAGAGATAAAAATATGTGAAACTATCGTGATTACCTTGAATAGGCTATTAATTGTTGCATTTTACTGAGTATACAGATAAACACACTTTCCATGCGTGACTATCCCGCTGTTCCACGACATTGATTCCGCCTAATTTTTAAAATTTTTAAATACTCCTATGTTCCTAACATTGTCGATCAGTGTTTAATGAAATCTGATCGGGAACAAAGCTGTGGAGCTCGTCAGAAGCTCTAATGCGAAATACCCGCGTATCAATTTTGAATATTAAGTATACCGAGTGTGGAGATTGAACCAGACTCTAAAACACGTTATTGTGAAGCGCTGTGATAGATGAACATTTTTTTTAACGTTGATTTTTGACCTTTCTTTGATCACCTGACCCGGCGTGCTGCGCAATCGCGAAAGGATATTCGTCTTTTACAATGAATGCTTAATACTGAAACAAAAATTTTATATGTGTCTTCACAGATTTACAATTTTTGAGATACGTCTATGTACTTATATTTGCTATACATTTTTGGTATATGTATATTTTTATGTTTATTTTTTTATTCTTTTTTCTATATTTCTTTTTCCGCAATTTGTATAATTGTAAAATGATTAATCAACTGAATCTTTAAGAGTATCTTAGTATTTCTAATATCTGATAATGGGGAATATTTAATGATTTATTTAGGTTCTAGAATTGAAAGCGTTATATTTACAATGTATAAATTCAAAACAAAATCTACTCTCTAGAGAGTAAAAGAAAAGAATAAAATATTTGCGCAGAATTTTTATTACTATAAAGTAATATAATATAAATATAAATTTGCGCACACGGACATGCTAGATGTGGCAGTATCGAGCGGAAAAGTCGTTGTGCAAATCTTGCTTCAATCTTTCTTATTTGCGAATAAATTAAATTTTTCTTATAGATTTATATGTATTTATATGTCTTTCTTATAGATGTATATAAAGCCAATAATTTTAATTTTTGCAGCAGCGATACTGTAAGTTAAAAATTATTTTTAAATCGTTATTTAGATTAAAATTGAAGAACATTATGGTTAACAAATTACTTTAGATTTGAATTTAGATTTTATTTAAAATTAAAGTGAAAAGTGGAATTAAGTTCGTGAATTCTGTGACATCTTGCAGATTTAAACAACTTTGAATAATTTAGATTATTTTTATCTGGATTGGGACAAAAATTTCCACTAAATCTAATTCGAATTTAGGTGAGTTTTCTCAAGTTTTTGAAAGATTTATTTGAAATTCTACCATTCTCCTTTTTTTTTACAAGCTATTGCTTATCGACCGAGAGAACTGCGAGTATTCCCCTTCGCCGTGGACCGCAGGCATGGCAGTAGTGGCGCTGCGGATCAATCGGACCAGCCGGGACCATCCGGGTACGGTACCGTTCTTTACTGTTTCCGTCTGTTATTTTCTACGTAGAACGGAGAACTTTGACTTTCTCGCGCGATCAGCCCCGCGCGCATGTTTCCACGCGACGCGAGACAGAGATCGGTATCATTAAAAGGCTCGGTGAATTGCGGTCGGAGAGAGAATGAGAGTGTATCCCTGGGGATGGGGTGGCGGCGGTGCTACCGATGCACCGCGCAACCCTTGCCCAAGGCAAGGTGCATTGGTCGCTCGTCGACGGTCACGTCGTTGCAATTCTCTCATCGACTTGTCGGTTTTTCTTTTTATTTCTTCATTTTAATTGACCTATGATTTTAAAACTCGTCGACCGTGTAATTTACGATAAAATTTAAGGCTTTTGACTTAATTTACTTAATGGTATTTGTACTTAATGGTAATTGTATACGATTATGCTAATCATAGTGTCAAGATTTGCGTAATATTTTTATCATGGAATATACCTAATAACACTGTGTTAAAAAAAAAACACTTTTTTTTCTCTCTCCGATCCTGACGTGCTAGGCGAATTCTTCAAACAGCATTGTGTTCACCGCGAAAAAATCTTTGGAAAACGTATGGTCGCACTTTGAAGAGAATTTTGCTGTAACACAGTGTAATTGGCTAGATTCCATGATAAAAAGACTACGACAATTAGCATAATCTAATTAATTAGCTAGATTATATATAAATGTGGCACATTTTCATCGATCAGTTCAGCTTATTTATTTGCAATATTTGTATTTAATTCTTGTCTGATACCACTCTGTATATGCTGCACTAATTTATTTTGAAGCGCAGCGCGAGTTAACTTTAAGACAAACGAATCAATATTCAGCAATTGTGTTTTTGTTTTAATATTGTTAGCATTCCATAACATAGTAATTAATTCTTGTAATTTAAAGATTTTATGATTCCAAGAATACCTAGAAATTGACCTGTTGAAATCGTGCCAGTTAATTTTTTTCTATATTTGAAAAATGTTACGAAGATTTCAATATACAGTTAGCTATGTATAACTTCAAAGTGTTTGGAATTACTCATAGGACTCTTATTATGTACCTTGTAGAGAATGTATTGTGTGGCGACTACCTCAAAGTAGCGCCGCGTCCATCTCAAAGAATTGAATAACGGATCAACGAACGAAATGAGTAAATAAGATAACGAATAAACAAGTTATCTATTTACAATAGATGACGTAGGCGAATTGTACTTTCGAAAGTGGGACATCTTTATCCTTTTCTTTGTCCCTCACATTAGGTTATTATCATTAATTTCCGTAATAAATTAATGAACCGTTCGATTTAATTGCTTCAAATCGTCTTTGCTAAAAATCTCATTTAATTCAAAGAATCCTTTATTAATTGATCTCATTTCAGTTCAATGTCTTGTCTTTCTTTCTTCCTTCTTTGTCATACCGTTATTTTGTCACTCTGGATATATTCCAAAAAATTCTTTTTTCTCGATGAGATTTTAAAAAATGTTCAATTACTTTCACTAACATTTTACATGATACAATATAATTATACATCGTTTAATTTTATTTTTTCAATACATAGAGAGAGGGAGTAGGAAAAAATATGTAATTAAAATTAATATTACATATTCTATTATTATTTAGATTTAAAACAACGCATTTTTTTATACGCTTGATTATCACAAACCATGCATATACGAATAATGGATAATGTTCTTGTTGAATACATCACTTGTTTATGAATTTTATTTCTCGTGTTTGACTTATTAATGAATCGACTAGTGCTTGACTTATTAAATATCTTACGTTGCAGTATTCTGTAATGTTTTTGAGATATTATTGGCACGATGGCACTTGATTAATCACACGCTGCGATAAGTAATATAAACATATCTTTGCTTGATTGATATCCACATTTATTTAATTTGAGAAATAGACATTCATTCAGTAATTAATCTCATTCAGTAATTTCGTGTTGCGTAATACGACTTATTTTTGTCATCGAAATCCCGACTTAAAAGGACAGCCTTGGCAAAGTTCTGTGCTTATCTCGTCATTCCCAGATCAATATTGCTCAATGCTATTGCACTGGCAATTTATGCACAACAAATGTTTGACGAAGGGACGTGAAATTCCGCTCTCACTTGATTTTAACATCGTGTGCGCTTCGTTGAGGCGACGATTATTTTTCGGCGCGATATAGATGAGTATAACTTAAAACTAATGTTTCGATTATTCTCTTGAAAATGTTCAACGTGCATGTACCTTTAGATTTACTAGATTTATAACGGATTAATTAATATATTTTTATATACAGAGAAATTCAATTTAGAGCGGTTTTCAATTTTTGGACAGTTTTCATTCTTTACCGCAAATTAAATAATATAGTCGAATAATTTAAATTTTCTGTAAAAATTAATGATGTTTAATTTAATTTAATTGTTTATTTGTTAATTTTTTATTTATTTGATTTGAAATTATTAATTTATTAATAGCTTGTTTATATACCGCAAAAATATTGCATAATTCATTAAAGTTTACAAAAAAATGATTAAACGCCAATTAAATGCGATTAAATGCTTATTTTCATGTATTGTATTGTATCAAGCAATAAGATTTCACACTGTGATAGAATTATTACTTTAGTATGCACTAAAGATGTCTTACATTTTCTATGAAAACTTTATTATATTTTATATTGATTAAAAATATCAGAGAGATTTATGCTGTTTCTAATTTTTCGATTTTGATATACTTTCAATAATTAAATATTTAAGTATCAGGAAAGACCGTAGAATATTAAATAATTAAGATCATAAACGCCAACACGGTACAAAGCAGATTTTGGTGCTTCCATATAATATTATAGTGTGAATCTTACAATTTTCGATTTATATAACACCACGTGGCCGTGAATCGCATGCATCTCCGCAGCTCCGAACCAAGTAGTATATGTAATATCACAATTAAATTATCAAAGGCAATCTAATAAATCGATGCTCGAAGCATTTATTTTAAATCCTGTGAAATCCCCCCACCCTCGCGACATCAAATAAACGCTAACTTGCATTTATACAAATCTGTAAAGAATATATTGCGAAATATCACGCCATGTTCTCAGCCAGGAAACGAACCTGGATTTCCACGTTTGCCGGACGGGCGTCCTGCCTTTAGATCACCGAGGTATGTGATAATATTCATTGTCAACAAACAATCTAGCGCGTTTTCAAGCCGCATAAATTCAATATATATATATGTTTTGAGGGAAACGTTTGTTCAAGGCGACGTAAAATAATTAAGTATCAGGAAAGACCGTGGAATATTGATGCGCTAGATTGTTTGTTGCTATGAATATTATTACATGCTTCGGTGGTCTAAAGGCAGGACGCCCGTCCGACAAACGTATAGAGATCCGGGTTTCCTGGCTGAGAACATAAAGTGATATTTTTCCGTAATAAATTCTTTACAGATTCGTATAGATTCTATACACGGAGAGAATTTTTTTTTAAATTTACCCTGCAAATCATGTTATTATGGAACAATATATAGTATTTAGGCAAATTTTACTGTGCACTACAAATAGGATTTCGCAGTAAAATTTATTGTAGTGCACAGTA
>NW_012027123.1:70932-71556 GCF_000956235.1 Wasmannia auropunctata | reverse complement strand
CGGCCACGTGGTGTTATATGAACTGAAAATTGTAAGATTTATACTATAATATTATATGGAAGCATCAAAATTCGCTTTGTATCGTGTTGGCGTTTATGATCTTAATTAATTAAATATTTATTTAATTTTATCTCTTAAACTACGTTAAATACGAATTAATCAATTGGACTTTATTGCATCTCGTTATAAAACAAAATGTAATCTACATATTACGCATTACTACATACTTATTCACATAATTTATATATTCACATAATGAAAAATTTATTAAATCTCTTTTGATTAATGCATTAAATTCATAATGAAACGGAAATGAAATCTTATGTCTCATGTTGAAAGAGCAATGGATATAAAGGTCAATACAGTATATTATCGTCCCGTGGGAATATATGACAAAAGAATTTTGATTGGCAAAATAATCTTATTTTGTAATCTCGTATTGTTTGCAATGCGTTTTATGTAAGAAAAAGGTAGGAGAAAAAAGTTTATTTCTAGAATTAAGTTCGATTTTGATAATTACATATTTGCAGATTTACATTAGAAACTTAAATAGATAAAATTGTTATCACAAAAATGTCTTTAACAATATACTGTATATTATCTAAAATGACGACTTACATCTGT
>NW_012027123.1:11714-70547 GCF_000956235.1 Wasmannia auropunctata | reverse complement strand
CCCGAACCTACCATATCACCTGCTAATATAGTAGATTCTTGAAATTATTTAGAGAAAATTATTTATCAAATTCATACAATATAAATATTAAAACGTTGGCATTATATTTTTAATTTTGGCGTGTGCACAGCCAGTTAATTAAATAAATAAGTAAAAGTGCGATAGATCTGAGATACTCTCTTTTCGTCTCTCTCTACATGTGTGTGTCCATTATTTAACAATCGAATGAAGATATTGATGATCCACACTGAGAAAAATGTCCAAGTTTTTTCTGAAAAAGATCGTATTATCCTTCTACAAACAACAGACATTTATAATTAACTTGATATTTACGATTAACGGACATTTCCTTGACATTCCGATCAATAAATTTCCGACGAACTAGTATTTTTATCCGGAGTGATCATCGCCCGATCTTTTTTATATAAGTACTTAACGTCGCGCCGCTACCGTATCGCTTGATTAAATAATGGATTGGATTCTATTGTAAAAAATAGAGAAGTCTTGAACCACTTTTTGTCGTTATAAAACAAGATGTAAACTACGCATTACTACAATACTTACATACTTTATATATTCACATAATAAAAAAATTATTAGATCTCTTTGATTGCGTTAAATTTATAATAAAATCGGAAATGAAATATATCTTAAGTCTTATGTGAAATAAGTAGTAATAGATATAAAAGTCGATACGGTATATTATCGTCCTGTAAGAACATATGACAAAAGAATTTTGATTGATAAAATAATCTTGTTTTTAATCTTGTATTGTTTGCAATGCGTCTTATATAAAAAAAGGAAGAGAAAAAGTAGTTTATTTCTAGAATTAAGTTCGATGCATTAATTCTCTGTGCATGCCAAAATTAAAATTATAATCTCAACACGTATACTGTATATTATTCGAAATAAAGACAACTTACATTATCGAATTAATTTTACTTATAGAAATGGTCGAATTAATCGATACGATATACTAGATATAATTATTTACCGCGTTGATTCTCTGTAAGAAATATTAAATTAGGTTAATATTCAATTTCTTCTCATCCTATGGTTAGTTTCTAAAGATTTTTTTGGAACTCTCTAAATTTTCTGGAATGAGATTCACTCCAGAAGAGTAAAAATTCACTCCAAAAAAGTGAAAGTTACTCCAGAAAATTTAGAGAGAAGAAATAGACTACTCTCTCGAAACAAATTTCTGTGAATACATGCGTAAAAAAATTAAAGTCTCTAATTAAACAGAGATGACACGCAAAGCTGACGGAAAATCGAAGAAAATCAGGCGCGCAAAATGCTGAAGCATTTGACAAAAAGTTTATGTCCTAGCTCCCAATATTTCTCCACCGTAGTTTCTTCGCTGCTTTCGGCGAAGAAGATCACAAAATATAGCTCTCGTTGCTTTCGATCCGAATAATAATGTTAACGCTTATCTTAATTATTATTTATGGCTGCACGGTAATAATTTCATGGATTCGCGAAACTACATCAACGATTTTGTTACTGAATTCACAGAAAAGTAACAGGAGTCCAATATAAAAATTAATCTTTTACATACATATATTACAATTTTATGAATGTGTGTAATGTTTTGAACAATTTACAGAACATGGATGAAAGGGGGAGAACAAGAGAAATAACATCTTTTTTAAAATTACTTTGAATATGTAACTTCTTTAATAAATTAATGAAAGAGTGTTATAACATCATAAATAATATAATATAACATATATTTTTACGTTGACAACCGCATTTCCATTTTTGTGTTGTTCATTATTTGAGGACGTTAGTAACTTACATCACTGTAATATTTTTTTATATAATATTATTAAATAGATAGAGTCAGTACATTATGATTTGTTTAAATTATTTTAGATTCTCTTCGATATATGTATACATGGATACAAACTGATGGAAAAAATACTTAATCATACTTCGCAAACATTAGCCGCTATGTAGACTATTGCGTACGTGATTTGCATATAACAATTGAAGTGACAAAGCTATTGATAAAGTGTGCCGGAATTTGCGAAATTGCGAATTAAGAACATGAAAATAGGTGTGCGCTTTAACCAATAGAAATAATCGATTTCGAGAAAGCGAATCGCACAACTCTCGGTTTTTGCAACCTGCCACTTCCGTCACTTGCTCCTGCAAGAGCCAAGTGCTTTTTAGGGCAACCGACATGACAGGCGGGGGGTTTCGTTTGACGATCGTCATTTTACGTGGGGCGGCGCAGAGTTGATAAGTGGGACATACGCTCCAGCATCTCGGTATTTCATAGTGAACTCGCCATCAAGTCGGACCATCCGTCCAGGAGAGTCACCGTCACATATCCTCGTGTTTCTTCGTATCGAGCTTACTCCGCGACAAAGTACTCGCAATCTCGCCCACGTACACTCATCGCTTAAGTCGTAAGTCACCGAATCATCTTTTTTTTTAAACTTTTGTACACTATCAGTTTTGATAATTATACATACCACATTGAAACATAATTATTGAAAAAGAAAATTACATCAATGCGCTAACTTTGAGTATTTATCGGCGAATAATAGCGACAAGATTTTCATATTGAAATCCTTTGAAATCTGTGCAAGGCAAAATATTAATTCGAAATATCAAATTATTTTATAACACCCTTTTTATCCAGTGTAATATTTATATGTATCACATATTTATATTAGTTTAGGAAAAAATTAAAAACGACTATGGTTACAGTGCGTGATCAGTGTATCATACATGTATCTGTATCTTTGTATACATTTATTATGTTATTTCATTACAAATATTGATGTTATAAATATATATGAATACGATTGAGAAAATAATTTTTATGATAATATTGTTGAAAAAACAGACAAATTTTTATGATAATTGATGCTATTATTATGCGTCTTTGGACGCAAATCACAATAAATTTAAATGTGAAGTTCTTATTATTGCCGGCACGCTGCAATTTTGTTCCACTCGTTTATTATTATCTTTTAGATAGATAGATAGGTAGATAAGTAACAGACTGTTGTCGGGTAATAAAGTGAAGAACCTTTCGTTGAACAAACGTTCCACTGTAATACAAATTTTGATGTACTCGAAATACTTGATTTTTCTTCATGTAATTATATTTTATTGCATAATTATAATTTTGTAATAATACGAAAAACCTTTTCTTTTTTTGCAAAAAAAATTCTCTAAAAATTTTTAGAAAAAGAATAAAATGCCTTTTTTTTTTATTTTAAAATTTTTATGCAGAAAAGTATATTTAAATTAAAATTTTGTTAAGATAAAACAAATTTATATAATAATGAAAAATATGATTTTGCTATCTCCTTCTCTCGAAACTTAACTGGTAAAAAGTTTCTATGCATTAATTTTATTAAAAAATTCTGTTTCTTCAACTTGCCTTTGTAAATTTACTTATAAATAAATTTCAATGTTTTTGTGGAACGTATATTGATTAGCCGATTTGTGGTCAAAGAATCTGCAATATGAATCAATTTAAAAATTGTAGTTTTATTTAGATGTATATTTTGCGCGCACTTCTCTCAGTAGTATTAGACCTGTTCATTTTAGTTAAACTTCTTGCACGGTTCATTTTTCCTCTTTTTCTCTGACACATTGAAATGTCTCTCCAAAGAAGAAACCTATTCTCTTAACCGCTTTAGTGATTTAAATTGTTTCTATTCAAAAGTAAAATTGCGTCTAAATGTAGTGAATCACGCATGTCGTGGCGACTTTTTTTCGCTGATGCTTCTTCCCATCTGTTGCGCCGACAGACTTCCCGTAAGGCATACTTTCTTGAACGGCTGTTTTACTTATTAGAGTGGAATTGAATAGAATCTCATTATAATTTTCCAACAGACGTGATACACGCTATGTAATGTAGTTATTATCGCATAAATATTTTTCTGCAAATATCTGTATTTCAAATTTTTAGTTCAGCTCAATTATTTATATTCAATGATTCATATTCTATCATTCATATTCACATTCGATAATTGTTTGCTTCAGTTCCTTTTCTAAAAAACGTGAATTATTCTCAGTATCATTTTATACAAACAATTAACATGCAAATCGCCGCCGAAGCTTCTTTCACTTCTTGAAAATTTTTTGTCTCGAGCATTAGTCAGTTCGCGAACAATATTCAGCATCGGCGGATTAACAAAAAGAGGATCATTAACATAATAAACAATTTTGCAATTTATGCACATGTAGTATGAAAATTTCCACGTTGACTAATAAATATTCGCAGCGCGCAACAGAGATTTATTCTTTTCTGTTTCTTAAAAGAAAGACAAAGAAAGAGAGACTCTTTTGTATAAATCTTTTTAAGATAATTGATATTTGGTTAGACGTATCGTGTTAAATGTATGGTACGTGTTTTGCGTATGACGCACGCAATAATTTCAAGACAAAACGTAATATAACACGGTAGTTATTCGGGATCAAAGTAGCGGAGCGGTTCACGCTAGTGGGTGAGAGTAACTTCGCTGTAACACAATTATGTCGCAACACTTGCTCGAGTTTCATCTGTATGCAATTCGTGTAACTGAAAGTAAAATTATTGTGGAAAAATGAAAATATAGAAACGGAAAGATATAATTCTGCAAAACACGAAAGGAAAGCCTTGCTCATTGTAGTAAAAAATAATTAATATAATAGTATATAGTGGTTACAGTAATTAGTTAAATCATCGTATCACTTTATTATTTTCGCATATCTACATTATTATTTTATTGGTTTATTTTAAAGAATAGCAAAATCTTATCATTCAGTTTAATTTTTATAAATTTTCGAAAGTAATTTCGTCTCTGTAATCCATGACGTCGAGAATGTTGTGATTTATTAATGACAATTTATTTGAGACGAGCTAAACCACGATGATACATTTGAGATGAAACTTATTGTACTACTCCATTCTGCAGCTTCCACGCGCGTTACTTTTCGCAAGTAGCAGTCTCGTAATCGTGTTGTATATAACGAAGGACACGAAGGAGCGTATCTTGCTAAGGGAAGCAAAATTTGTGCTGCTCCTGAAAGGCTCTTGGAAAATAAATTTTGTAAAACTGTATCTTTTGTGAATCATTATACTGCATGAATCGCAGCAACTGATGAATAAACATATGCGATGCGTACGATGCGATATCACAAGTTGAAGAGCACGCACGTTTCGCCTCAAAAGAAAGTCGTACGTTATTTGTCAGATACTACGTGTAGCATCGCGCGTTGAATCTCGAGAGAAAACGTCACGTGCTGTAGGATTAGTAGGTCAGTGTTCCTCTTTAACATCCTCCGTTTCTTCACGATAATCGACAAGCGCCCGATTCATTTTCGATCATTAATAATCCGAAGAACGATCTACTTCACTTCCAATTGCCAGTAACATCGGCGCGCAATTAAAGAAATCATTTCTGCATTTCAAGTTTTCAGCTCACTTCAATCATTCATATTCAAATCATTATTGATTTGCTTCATCGCATTTCCTTCTCTGAGAAACGTCAGTTACTCTAGTTATAGTAGTATTACTTCTTATTTTTACAAACATAACGTACTCAAATATACAAATCGTCAGCTTCTTCCACTTCTCGCGATGATCGTAAAAAAGTCACGATATCGCGGTCAGTTTTTGGTGCAATTTTCTGGTCAATTAGCAAATACAGGCGAAACCCGTCAGTCCGGTCGAAAACGTGAGATGCTACATGCTCCCGTCTGGGTGGCTTCCATCGCCTCGGGGCCCGTTATAAGAGTCTAGGAATTTCGATCCGCGATTGGCAATGACCTTAAAGACGCCAATGGCCTGCTTTCCGGAGAACCTGTTCCTGCTCGAGCGTATAGCATTTATTTATGTTCTTTTCTCGTTTCTCCATATCTTTCCTCTACGGCCGTCCCCTTTCTCCGCCTCGAACGTATTCTGTTCGACTACATCATGTACCGTTTTGAAGTGCCGTAAGCACTTTTACTAGGATGACACTTCGCCGTGCCGAGCCTACGTTCCGGAAGAGAAACGCACGCGTAAGTGCATCCTCCGGCACACTGTGAAGCCTGTTCAATCTAAAGGTCGTTTTGATTTTATTTAACGTTTGATTCGGCGTACTCATTTCATGATTATGATTAATATTGTTAATTGCAAATTATTTAACATGATGTTATATCTAAAAATTTAATACTCTATATTTAACTATGAAAATCTACATTCATATAAAAATTCAGAGATCCCGAATTCTGAAATTTGAGAATTATTTTACTATAAATTTAGCTTAAAATCAATGCAGATCTGAGGTACGTACTTCAGATTTACGGATGTATGTACATGCGATAAAATCAAGTTTCTCCTTTTTTTGTATTTTTTTTTTGTTATTTTTTTTCATAATTTTCCCTTGCACATGATAGACTACTTGATGCCAATTTCTATTTTTAAATAATATTTTTTAGATAGATCCTAAGATATTAAAAGACTTCTCGAGATCAGTTTTGATATCGATTAATATCCACGACGTTCTTGAATGAAGGAATTCAAATGCACGGAAAAAGAACTGTCGGAAAAAGAACGTTTTATTGGTTGTAGATCCGAGCGTTATGCTCACGTTAGTAATTTAAATTTATAATTATATCTGTATTAATGAGTTAATTATATCGAATTTATTTTGTTCATTTATTTCGTTCATTTACTTATTCAATATTGTGTGACCTACATTTTTGTACTTGCGACAAATCAGTAAAAAAGCGCAAAATTTGTATTCTAAATTAACTTTTAATTTGTAATATCAAAGCACCGAGGTTGTATTCTAAAACAGCTTTTAACTTGTAATATTATTTTTCCTGAAAATTGCATACAAGCAAATTATAGTTTCAATCCATTGAAACTGCTTTATTCTTGTTACGAACCATCTTATTATCGTGAAATTTCAAATCGCGTCGATTGTGAGAGGAAGATGTACCTTTTCGATAGCGCTTTCACGTGGATTATTCACACCCGTTCTTTACCACTTGTATGACAGCAATACAGTTGCAGAAAACGAGGAGATAGCTGTACCACTGACTTATAGTGAGTCCGTAATTAACCTTTAGTCACGTGGTTCTTTTCTCTTTTGATCATAGTAGAACGTTGCTTATCGTTGATATGTGCGTTGAAAAGCAAAATTGAATCGGTTAATTAACGACGGCGTCAAAAAATAGTTGCGTTTTTATCTATTCAAGATACAGGCAAATTGAACGTATGATTATAGAAATAATTATAGCTCTTTGCTAAAATACATAAGTATACGCATCAAATAGCTTGTATAATTTCAGTTTAAAAAAAATTAAGCTTTAATCAACTATAATTTCTAAAACCTGTGTCAGTCGATACATAATTCACGAATTTCACGATAGAATTTTAAATTTATAACTTGATACATTCCGACATGTATTTTGTATGAGTGTTGTGTATGCCGATTCTTCAAATACCTATTTTCTGTATTATACACATCAAACTATAAGTATAGAATTTTATTTCAAATACCATCGTGATTTATAAAGCGTGCTTTAATACAAATTATAACTCACCCTGTGACGGATAACGATCTTTGTGCGCAATTGATAAGTTTCTTTCAATTCAATTTGGCATATTTTATTTATACTAAGATCCGAAGTAACTGTAACGTTTATACTAATTACATGATTTTCTCTTTGATAGCTTCTTCTCTAAAGTTCGAAAGCCCCCCTATAACTATATGCTATCTCATAGCGCCATAAACTGAACAGTAAAGTAAGAATTTATGACATACTCCTAAAGAAGAGAAGCATAAGCTACTTTGAAAATAGCACGTCAACCTGGTTACTCTAGGTAAAGAGTTAATATTAGCGTAAGTCAAGCATTCGCTCTGTTGCATTTCTGTTCTGCGAACGTCTACGCTGATTGACAGTCAGCCTTGTGCTAACACGTTCGTCACAGATATAATCGTTTAACATGACACTTTCAACGCAATGATATTTGAACTTTTACTTCTAATCACCGATCCTGAAGATTAAAAGTAAAGTAATACGGATACATATGTTTTTTTTTTTTTTTTTAAGATTGACAGCATAATATTATCGATTATAATTATTGTAAAATAAACAGAAAGAGATAAAGATAGAGAAAGACGTATATTTCTTAGAGTTGCTGTTCTCGTTTTTTAATAACTCAATATCCATGATATTAACATTCTTTTTAGGTCATTAATTAATATGACCAAGTACACTGGAAAATATATTATTTACGATTTTAAGATGAATTAGAAAACAATATAATACTATTTTATTTGTAATTTGAAAAATTACATTGTATCATATAGTATTATTCAAGTTATTCAGTAAACACCGAAAGGATGTCTACTTTCGTTGTTTAATGTATGCGGAAAGGCTAAATTTGTATAAAAAGCGAAATAGAAAGCTATTATAATTTATGAAGATTTATGTTTTATTTTTGGTTTTTTCTTTGATGAAAAAAATTGTTGAAAAATGTTTTGTTTACAACAAAAAATGAAATCTATTATTTTGTAAATCTGAGAAAATATAGAAGAAGCTGATTTCTTGTCTAAATCGCTTTGCGGATGTTTTTTGATAAATGATTCATAGGCTGCGTTTCTCTTGGCGTTTACAGCGCTTATAAGCATCATTTATCTTTGTTTAACATTTGATAAACAACAAGGATGAAATGATTTTGTGAGCGCTGTAATCAGCTGTAAGCGCCAAACGGAACGCAGCCATAATACACTTTCGGTTCGATTGAATGTACTACAAGAATTTCTTAAGAAAGTTAATAATTTAGATTAATAATGCGTTAATAGATGATTTGTATATTAGAAAATTGAATTTGTATATTAGAAATTTATATATTAGAAATTTATATATTAGATATAAATCGGACATGAAACATTAATGTTTATCAACGCGGAATCGATCATCCAATTCCGGATGTGGGACCCATAATATTAGTAACAGCCTCGTGAATCAGGTTCCGTTAAATTATCCGTAAACTCTCGACGTCGAGAGAATGCAGACTACTGGAAGAAAGGAATATTTAGAAGTGGGGCACCTACATAACTCGCATCTTCACGTCGTCGTCAATCTCATAAAACGTACATGGAGGAGGGAACGATCACTTTGTATCTAATTAGCCGTAAAGAAGGAGGAACACAAATGCGCGTTCCAAATATCTATTTTAGGTCGACCGAATTATCTATCGAAATTTGGCTAATTATGTGCCGCATTTGGAGAAGCCAACAACTTAAATCTTCCCCTCCTTATTTTCGCTATTAAAAATTTAATTTGTATTAATTTCCAAATCCTCCAATTTTCAAGATTTATACGAATTTCATGAAAACTATTGGCTTATAACTTTAATTGTCCTTTGAGAAAATTGTGATACGCAGTACGTAGTATATTATAATGTTAGAAATAAAAGATTGCGATTTCGATGATTAGTTATGACATTTTTTTTTTTTGCGAAGTTAAGATAAAATATAAAAATATTCACTCCTCGCTGAACCGCGACAAGATTGCGCGCTAATGTCACCGGGCGATTACGAAGCTGCTCTGATGTAACAATTGCGTACCACTTCGTCGTCGTGAAGGGCTGTTAATGTGGTCGACATCCAGCGTGCTTGTGCGAGGAGACAGCACTTTGCTTCGTACACAATTCAGGAATATCATTCTCTCCGCGAGAACACAGACCGCGGACATTCGTTCGGTGTGTTGAAAGCGCGACGTTTAGAGAATTCCCTTTTTTTACACGTGCACTTTCCACACGTGTGTCGCACATATTAACCACACATAATGTTCTGGAAAGCCATAACGAGATCGTTGCGTGGATGTACATAATATATGTACGTCGAGAGCCATCAAAGAATCATGAATCTTCCGTTAACGGCGGCGCGATAATGTCGAGGCCGTTTCGTTGGTTCCTCTCACGTAGAAGAGAATAAAAGGCAAAAGTAAAATATTCATAAGAAAAGAATAGACTCTTAAGATCTGTTAGTATCGGTTTCTTTTCTTTTTCTTTTTGCTGATATTGATTATTATTCTTGTGTATCCAATTATCGAAATTGACGGCACGTAACCGATTAGCACGTAAAGCATTAATTAATAATTATTAACGCACACAATCTTTATAATGTGTTGTTAAATGCAAGGACGATAATTCAAGAATTACGTGTTAATTGTTCACACATAGGGCTCCTAAAACTTGAATTTTTTATTTGTCTTTTTCTTTTAAATATAAAAGTTCTCTTTTCTTTTTTTAAATATAAAAATTAAATAGAATTTATTTGAAAAGCCTAAAAATTTTAATCAGTAGTTGCAGAATTTATATCTTTTTAACATTATTTTTGCTAAATTCACTTGTGCTACTGAAAACCTGAAGCAGATTAACACAGCATGCTGAAATTCCTTTTCTTCCTCTCTCTCTCTCTCTCTCTCTCTCTCTCTCTCAATATAAAAAATATAAATATTTTAAAATATTATCAAATATATATAGCATAATTTTCTTCAATTCTGAAGCTGTAAATATTTGTTATAGATATTCCAACAATATGGCGCCGAATTTGTTCGGCAGTTCAGCGACTTTATTCCTCGAAGCTTCTCAGCAGAATGTATCGCAAAAGAAATCGGCGGCAGAGAAGTCTGTGACGCAAAAATTGCCGATCCAAAAGGCACAAAGCTCGAAGCCTAAGAATCAATGGAAGATTGTCTGGAGAAACATGATAGCTTTTGCCTACCTTCATATCGGTGCACTCTACGGATTGTATATTTTAATAACGGCTGCCCAATTTTACACGTTCGTTTGGTGTACGTATAATCGTTTATATATATTTTTGAGACTTAATACTCGAGCATTATTTTATAAATTGCAATTGATCGACTTGTGGGAAGGAATAATATAATATATATCAGTAGGGGGAACTAGTAGATCTCTATAAAATAATAATAATTGTCTCATTTGCGAGAAATCTCACGGTATATCAGTATATTTAATTTTATTTGTTCTTACAGCTATCTCAGTCGGATCTTTTGCTGCTGTCGGTGTTACAGCAGGCGCTCACAGATTGTGGGCTCACGGATCTTACAAAGCGAAATGGCCGATGAGAATTATCCTTATGCTTTTGCAGACCATAGCTTTCCAAGTAAGTCTCCCTGCAACGCTGTTATATGACCTCATTCGTGCAACAATTATTATTGTAAATTCGTAATTATTATCTCGTATATATAAATCAATATTGCAAAATTTGTTTTGAAAAAATTACTTTAAAAATATAAAATAAAGATTTATTGATTTAAGAAAAAATTAATTCTTGTACTTATTATTTAACGTGCATTTTTGCAGAATCATATTTATGAGTGGGTGAGGGATCACCGAGTCCATCATAAATTCACGGACACGGACGCGGATCCTCACAACGCGCAGAGGGGTTTCTTCTTTTCGCACATGGGCTGGCTTTTGGTCCGTAAGCATCCGGATGTCATCAGCAAAGGGGCTACGATTGATATGAGCGATCTCGAGAAGGATTTTGTTGTCGTCTGGCAACGCAGGTACGATAACTTGCCATTGACAAACGATATCTCATTTTCTATACTCAGTCGGTCAAGTTTCACGAATAATATCACACTTTCTTTCCTAAAGAATCATTGGAAATGAGTCTGCGTTTATATTAACAGGCTTTACATCATCTTGATGCCTGTTTTCTGCTTTCTGCTTCCCACTTGGGTACCGTGTCACTACTGGAACGAGAAACCCATGTACGCGTGGTACGCCACCCTCTTCAGATACACGCTGTCGTTGCATGTGACTTGGCTGGTGAACTCCGCGGCCCACATTTGGGGCATGAAACCGTACGACAAGTGAGTATCGCGATCGATGAGATCCGCTTTCGTCTTGTTCATTTTATTTCACTCGCAAACCTATCGAACCTACGTAAAAGAAAGTTGATAAAGAACGGAAGTAGATAAAGAACGTGCGCTCGTATCGTTTTCCCGCAGCTCCATTAGCCCCACCGACAGCTACAGCGTCGGCATCGGCGCCTTCGGCGAGGGCTGGCATAATTACCATCATGTGTTCCCGTGGGACTACAAGGCGGCCGAGTTGGGTAACTATCGTACGAACTTCACCACCGCCTTCATCGACTTCTTCGCCTGGATCGGCTGGGCGTACGATCTGAAGACCGTAGCGTACAGCATGATAAAGAAACGCGCGGAGCGAACGGGCGACGGGTCGAAATACGAGCGACATACGGACGGTCATCGTGACGAGCATCATCATTCACACGAGGGGGTTATATGGGGGTGGGGCGATGCCGATATGGCGCCTGAAGATATGCAGGAAGCCCAGATCATCAACAAGGGTGACTGAGCCCCGAGATTCGGCCCTTCAAAATTTCCGTACATGCGGCATTACAACTCGGAGTTGCGCAGAACGTGGATATCTGACAGACGTTTATGATTTATGACGGTATTGTAGATTCATAATGAATCCGATCATGTCTGAAAATCTAGTATATTGTTATACATTGTGTGAAGTAATCTCCTTTTATAGATGTGTAGTACTTATTACATCGTTATCGATAGATCAACAATAATGGGACTATGATGGTTGTTAAATTAAAATTGTTTTATTTTTCTTCCAACAGCTCTTGTGCATGTACTGCAATGCTGCTGTATCATGCAATCGGTGGAAATGACGCGTCTAATTGTAAGACGCGACTGTGATTACAACTATTTTAAATATTTATTTGAATAGAAATATTGTTTAATATTTATATGAGAATAACGGTTTAAATTTGTAATTTTAATATCATGTTTATTCCATTACTAGGTATTCAACATATTTTTGAGATTATCACTATTTTTCATTTCTTGTATAATTCGTTATGAATTACATTTCTATGCAAAAATTTATTTTTAAAAATTTACGCAAATTTCACATCAAAATACTTAAAAATTTATGTGAAAAGAAAACATGCCATCGTGTGTTTCATGTTTAAATTATCGATAAGGATACTACATTTGTTGGGCGTGCACGCTCTACGTTACAAAGTCCCGTTGTATATTGTCGGGTAAGGATACATAATCGCCCAAAGAACAATGATCGTTTAATGGCGTCAATTAATATATTTATTATATAATATTTTATTCGTACGTTGTTATATCGTTCCTCTCTTCAAAACGGCCGTTGGAAATACGAGTCGTGAGTTCGATCGCCTTGCAATGAAGGGGCGGAAATGGCGCGACAGCGATTTTTCGGACCGAATCAGGTTCCAGGATCGATGGATCAGAGGTGTTTTCAGTCAGGGATCTATGAGCGCGAAAGGCGTATTATAATAGCATCTCTCACTCGGGATAAATTTGAAAAAAAAACTCGGCCTCGTTATAGAGAATAAATCGAGATTTCGCGAATCCGAAATGGTGAAGCGACGATCTGGATTAGAGAGTGTGCTGGCGTGTCGTACAATCAATTACGTATGTACCTACGAAATCAAATTCATTCGTGGCCTTCTGAATGACTGTTTATGCATTTAGATTTATCGCGCGTTTAGATGCGCGAAACTGTTTTGGCGAACCTCGAAGTCAATTCCGTAATAATTGCGACGCGACAGAACGCGAATCGTTATCTAACTTCTAACGTTGTTGTAATATCAAGTAGCCAGTTTAATAAATTTTAGGCACTGTCATTATTAGCCGGAAATTCATATTCATCGCGATTCATAGAAAACAAAAATAATTGAGACGATAGAAGATTCGTATGTGACAAGCGATTTAGTTTTAATGATTATTGACCATATAGATGACACAACTGTAGCTCATAACATCATTATTGCACAAGCGATCGTAAATAGTAGGCGTTTTAATTGACTTTTCGATTTGTCTCGACACGACGACGATAAAGGTTCCATCATATCGTGTCACTTTCGCTCGTCGAGTATCACGCCAGTCGCGTTTCTCATTTTGATTATTGCGAATACTTGATGACATTGAATCAAAGTTAATGCAAAAACAAAAAAAATGTAAGGTCATAATTTTTAAAGATTTATTCTTTAAATAAAATACAAAATTATAAACTTTATTTTTCAATTAATTTTTCACAATTGTAGCATAAAACAAACATTTTTCGCATGTACATTATGCATTGTTATGTAATTACAAACATTTCAATATTATTAGATGCCCTAGTCATATTTGCACACAAAGCTAAATAAAAAATCTGCGTTGCACGCGGATAGAGATGCGATTAGAAATCGGCGATTGGCGGTCAGCTCTGACATAACTCCACAGGTGACGCGATGGCAATCGAACCGCCGTTACTTACATAATTAACAAGCGATTCGATGTTGCATGGCACATCGGACCCGAATTCCGCTTGTCTTCCGTAAATACTTAATCGCCGTGTATTGGATTCGAGTCCGATCGCGCAGCCTCGAATAGAGATTTCGCAAAGTGATTGTTACGCAATGCGCATTGTTTGAACGCGTGAGGCTAATTGCGCGATGTGTGCGCAATTAATTAAAATCCACATTTTATTATATTTCATTTTATTATAGCGATTCAAACGATTAAACGCGGCGCTTGTGTCGCAGAAATCACTGTCGCACAAATAATCGCGAGCGAACAAATCTTTTTGACAGTCGAGCAGTCACGTAAATTTTTGTGAATCTCTATACACTTGTGATGAGGCGTGCGTTTCATAATAATGTAAGTATAATGTATGGTATAGGATGTTTGGTGATAGATTCAATGACTAAGCAAACGGTTTCTCTACCAAATATTGACTGTTACTTAACTGCATACGAATAATTAAATATATAAACAATTTACAAAAATAAATCAAATCAGTGAAACGTAGAAAAGAATTTATAACTTTTAATCTCTAGGTGACGGATCACTTAAGCGTTAAAATTCAATTGTTAGATTGGCGGACATGAAATAAATAAAATCTGAACTTTTGATTGTTCTAAATGTGCGTTCCACTTTATATTTTGTCTTCCCGGTATATTGAAAATGTATTGAAAGAATCGCACGATCTTGACTGCAATAAGAGTTTGGGTTTTGATAGGAATTTTTTAAAACTTTCGCACTCTGTCTTACGCTGATTTTCCTACATGACTGTATTTAACTTATTATATTGTCAGCAAGGCTTTCTTGCGAATCTATATTACTATTAATATTTGCCCGACTGTATTGATTTGTACTCTCGTGCGTATACTTATCCGCATGAATCTATTTATGTCTACTGTGATGATTTTAGAGTCTTTTTGCTGCGACCGAGACAACCGTTCGAATTTGTAGATTACAACTGATTCAAGCGCGAGATTCCTGCGAGAGGCCACGATTTTTCTTCTACCTTAAGCACAAATCTCAGTTCTCAGTAGCATAGCCGGTACTTCCACTGCGGATCGCTTTTCTTTTTTACACAGGAAGCCGTAAATTTTAAGTGCGTAATCTATAGGGGAAATAATATGGTTTATAATAATATAAGAGTTAAAACGTCGAAATGAATAATGCTTCGTCGTTAGTTACGTTCCACACAAACGTAGATTTTGCTAAGACAATATATATATATAATTAAATATATATGTATATATAAAAAGTATATAGTATATATATATATGTATATATTTACACACACTGTATTTATATATAAATAAATTATTGTTATCGATATATACAGATCCCAAATCGATGCTGTTTTCATGTAGTAGCTGTCATTATTTTACAGTACATCCATAGATGCAAGAATTTATAATTAGACTGTTTCGTACATAGATGTAATTGTTACATAACAATCCTCGATTCATTAATTACGTTCGCTTGCGATTTAATTACCTATTACTCGAGAGTCCGTGTCCCATCCCGCGTTTCACTTTAACAGGGAGCACGGCACAAGCACAAGGTACTAATGTAAGTGACGAAATTGCAATTTATCCCTCGCCGTAGATCGCACAGATTGTGTATCCTCCGCTAAAGTGCTAATAATTGCTTTGCTTAATCACGCGGATTCCTAGAACAGGTCGCACCTTTACGACATCCGCACAAGGTTTACGTAACTCGGCATTATGAAATTTCTGTTGTTTCTAGATTTTCGCCCTGTCCCGTACTTGGGATCGCTTGATCCGTGCGTTACATGTTTGCAATTCGCGATAACGATATATTCTCGCGTGTGCATAAGCTCCGGCGAGACATTCGACAGTTTGCCGAAAGTCGGACGTGACTGTTTTACGATTCCTGCAACGGGTTTCGCCGGATGCACATAACGAGTCATCCATATTTTTCGCAATCTGCTGCGAGGGTCTATCGCAAAGATTTATAGAATAACGTTTGTATAGAGAATCGTAAACTTTGAAACTCTTGTAAATGGCAAAAGAGGAAAGATATGAACTTCATCAGTATTCATAGCAATTTTATGTCATAATTGTACTTTTGACATTTGTAATTATGACATTTGTAACCATAATTGTAAATTGAAATGAATCCGTAATGTGCTTTCTGCAATTACTGCGATTTATTTAAGTATTGACAATTTCATGTCAACTCAAACAACAAATAAGTGAATATTTTTTTTGTTCTTTTTGGCATTTTTTTTTACTTGCACATAATACAACGAATGTATTTATTTAAGTTTTATTGCCACAGCCATGACGTTTAATTGATATTAATTTTGCTGAAGTGCGAGAAATCGTACTTTGAATTTTTTTCTCAAAATTTTTTGATAGTTTCTTTATCCAATTTTATTAAAAAAATATGTATTATGATATTTTTTAAACTTATTTATTCTTAAAAAATTTGATACAATTTTAATATTTTAATGAGTTTTGTAACAAAAATTAGTTTCCTATTGTTTATTGTTAGTTCAAAAATTAAAACATTTTAAAGATCGTAAATTTCGAAATTTATGTAAATTGAAAAATTTGATGATGATTATGACATTAAAAGTTTACAGAACATATGTTGTAATATTAAACAATATTATGTAGGATTGAGGAAATTCAAAAAATTAATTTTAATTTTACATTCATAATATAAGAGTATTATGTACAATTGAGAAAATTAAAAAAAAATATTTCAATTTACTAAATTATCATACATAAAATTTATTATATAATGCGACAACATGAATGAACCAAGTGTTCCTAATTGTACTTTCAAAAACACAGTGTGGGTGCGTTCCACTTATTAGCCTCGCTTCGTGGCCGGGGATCGTTAATTATATCAATTTCGGTGAATGTTAATGAACGCGTGCGTACACGACGGTTAATTTAAGCCAATTTTACTTGCGAATTTGAATGCTAGTCGGCTGTGTCGTCGACATTGTGTCATATCCAATTAAGAACGATTTTCGTTAGAGAATCGACTCTTGCATACCGTCAACGGCGCTTAAACGCGCAGTTTCTCTCGAATGATCGAGTGAGAAGGAGATCGGGAAGTGAAACTGAATGATAGATCTTTAAATTCAGAGACATTTTCACAATTGTTTTAATTTAAGAATTGTATTGTGTTTAACACTCCTTGTCGTGTTTCTTGTACTTCGCATAGTGTGCCTTTTTTTACATTTTAGTTTAATGTGCAGTTCTCGTGGGAACCGAATATATGTACGAAAAGAACGTAATAGGTGAATATGTGCAATAAACAAATAATTACTTATAATTTTCATAGATAATTTTCATATATAATTTTCATGACAAAAAAATTAGAGAATAGGATTTTAAATATTTTCCTGTGCTACAGAGATCGAATGAATATTTTTTATTAGAAAACATTAATAAGGTTGTATTTTTTTTGTGATTTATTTCTATATGGAAAGAAAACTGCTTAATTAATGTTACAGTTTTGACGGCAATTTTTGAAGAAAAAAAAATTAACAATTATTTCGACATTTTTCGCGAATCTTTTCTATCATAAATAATTGCAAAATAGTTCCCCGAAATAGGAAAAAGATAAAATTATAAAGATCTATGTGACTGCGCATAGACACAACATATAAATTATATTATGTATTCTTTATCCTCTCCACCCAAAAAGTAATCTGTCATAATATTATTATCAGTCTAATTTTAAAATTCTGCGGCATCAGCACATTAAATTGTGATTACTTTAACCTCCCTGAGAATGATGTAAAACCGAGGGACAAAAAAAGAGAGAGTTGATACAGGTGCAAAAATCAGTCAATCGGATTATTGTTAATCGGATTATTATTAATCGAGTAGATTGATGGAAAATTTTATATTGCACCGAAATTTTCCAGACGCTACAGAGATAAGAACATCTGCTATAAAAACACTACGAGAAATTGCACATTCCCAATTGTGATCGGCTTGTTACTCGACATGCGGGTAACGCACCGATGAAGTAATCCGAGGGCAAAAGTCACGTGTCCTAGAAAGTGCGAACGAGTAAGGTGGGCTTCATTATACTTCACAGTTTCATTTCACTGTTAAAATTACTAACTTCAGAATACGATTTGTCTAGTGCAGTGCGATACCGCTCATCTCTCCGGGTAAAAATTTCTCTTATTTTATAAATATGTTGATTTGAAATAGAGAGAGAGAGAGAGAGAGAGAGAGACAGAAAGTAGAAGAATAATGTTTAATAATAATAATACATATGTTTTGAAATAAAATTGTGCACGTATTATTCATATAGGAAAATGATATAATTTAATAATTCTTAACTGTGTTACGAAAATTTCACTTATATTTCTAAATGGATTTGAAAAATAGAGAAAGAGAGAGAGAAAGAGAAAAAGAATAAGAGAATAATAATTTATTTAATAATATAATATGTTTTAAAATAAAATTGTGCACGCATCACTCGTGTAGGAAAATTTTGATTTAAATTTATTAATAATTTTTAACTGTAAAAAAAAAATAACGCGACAAGTCTCGTGTTCAATAATCGAAGTTTGCATGCGCGGACGTAACACGTGTGCACGCTATAGATAAGTGCACACACATTAATCTATCTTGCATTTCGAGTACAGTGTACCTTCTAATAGCAATAATTTATTTCTAAGAAGTCACCGAGAGAGTTTGTATCATCATTTATTGCCTACATCATATAGACGCTGTCTGCGTCACGGAAAATTGGAGCACAAAGACCCATTTTGACCAATTATGCATATTTGCCAATCATGTGTGTCGGAAGAGTATCTAACCGGCTTATATTGTTGTTTTTACTATTACTAAACAAATTATTTCAAATGTGCAATTTTGTTTAAAAGTAGCGAAGTATATACAGATTGATCCTAACTCGCATTAAATAATTGCTGAACTTTAAATGCTTTGTCTCGAAAGCTGTGATTCAAAATAAGAAATTATGCCTATTCTCTGATTTTTAAGACTCATTTTTAAAAATTCATTATTTTCAAAAACTTTACGTTAATTTTTTATATCCCAAATAATATCTCGTCGCTCTTATAACTATCGATTTTTTTTTACAGGAGCTCAAAAATCGATCATCTGTTTTACGTCTCGCGTAAAGCATTTGAGAACTTAAAGAGAATAGTGAATTAAATTACGCGGTATCCCTCTCATTGTGTGCACCCCAATAATGGGCAACAACAAAGTCGAAAGCCGACCGAAAGGCGGCGCGCCTCGCCTTGATGTAGCATCGGCAACGATATCGGGGTCACTTCGTCGTAAGAACGCCGTTTCCGCACTCCTCTGCTTTACCTGCGGTGCCTGCTTTATCCTGAGTTTAATTTGCACCTGCCTGGCGACATTGGTTGTTCTGTTGGACCAGACCGTTGAGGCAGCGAGCTATAGCCGACACGGTGAGAACACGGAAAATTCAGCTATTATCAGTGGCAAAAGTGGAGCAATTTCTACGATCAGAAACTGCTCCTGCGTTAATAATGTGTCGTGTTTTCTGATTACGCGTCTCAGACGAAGGATAGATTTTTGAAAAAAGAAAAGAGACTTTCGCAAGAGAGATGACAAAATCGCTCGCGAAATACAAGTCGGGATGCATTCACAGCGCGTTCAACGAAAATTTACTCAATGTGTTTGCGCTTTGTCAACGCAGCCAGTAACGTGACAAGTTTCTTGCGTGTCTCATGTGTCTCGTGTAAATCTCGTGATTGCTTGGCGGTTAATTTAAATGTGCTTTTGTAGGCTGTTCTCTTCAATTTAGCACAGCGAAAAAGCTTCTCGATATTACAAAATTCATCGGAGTTCTTCTCTGTAAAACAAATGAGTCACTCCATGCCAGAGTTAGATTTTTCATAATTCTTAAAAATACTAATAAATTTTATTCGAATGAGATTTGCTTGTATTCAATAAGAAAATACAATAAACCATGATCTAAGAATACTACTTTCAAGCTTTGCTGGTAATTAATTGACGCTGCACGAAAAAACTGATAACTTTATAGAATTTATTACTATTAAATTTATGAGTTTGAGCAAAGCACTAGATTACGATTAGATGTCACTAGAAATCACTAAATACGAAATGTCATTCTTGAAGTTCTTCTGTTGTAGAGAACAAATGAACTTTATTATTATTATTATTATAGATTTATTATCTTAAGAGATATTTTTTCGAGATATTAAAAATTGTTTTTGAAATTCAAAGTTCATTTGTCGATTAGATACGTAAACGCATTTGTACGTCTAGGAACTATTTAAATCGACAAGGAGCGGGCGTCCAATCGGAGCCATGCTCCGATTTCATGATCAGCTGATCGGAAAGAAACTCGCGCCCAAAAAATACTTTGCATTTTACAGCGGTAATTTACAGTACGATAATTTACATCAAGCAAATATTTTATATTCGCAATCCGATATGCAAATATCACTTCATTCGCAATTCATAAATAACCGGTCGCTTTTTAAAAATATTTTATCCAAATTGTCACTCCGACTTGGTTATAGCTGTCCTTAAACTTGTATAGGCTCAATCGTCTGATAGATAAATTTGCTTTCAACCTACATTGTGGAATAATCGTCAACTTTTTGTTCCCTTGTTGGTTACGTCAGCATGTGAGATCAATCGAAAATAATATCAGACAGATAAAGATTTCTAAATTATGCGCTAATATTTATCTGCGTGATATTGCGACGATTATTTATGGATAATTATTACAGATATTAATTTTGTTTGTAGATTCGAATAGACCAGAGGCATTTACAACAATGTTTGACCCGGATGAAAGCTTCAGATTGCCAACGGATGTCATACCTATCAAGTACGATATCTACTTGCATCCGAAGCTGAAAGAGGAAACGTTTTCCGGAAATGTGACCATTCTCATTGATGTCACGAAGAGCAACAATAGGAGATCCATAGCCCTTCATCAAAAGGATCTCAAAATAAAATCTGCGAAATTAGTAACGTTCGGTCTAGAAGAAGACTATGAAATTAATATCTCTTCCATCAGCAATCCTACCAAATATGAGGTCTTTGTGATATCAACTGATACAGAAATTAAATCCGGATTGTATAACTTGAGCATAGAATTTGACGGCAATCTTGGGAACAAAATAATTGGATTCTATAACAGCAAATATTATATAAATAATCCTGATGGAACTAATGAAACCAGGTAATATAAGTTTGTCATTTTATTAATAAGTAATGCGCAAACTTTAGATGAAATTTAATTAACTTTTCTATATATTCAATGATATAGCAAAATTGATTTAAATGTATCTTGTATATTTTTTAATCAACAGATACATTGCGACTACCAAATTCGAGCCAACTTATGCTAGACATTCCTTCCCGTGTTTTGACGAACCCAATTTTAAGGCAAAATTTTCGGTAAAACTGGTTCATCCTATGGATGATTGCTACAGTGCCTTATCTAATATGAATGTAAAGGTACATATTAAAATGTAAAGCAAATAATAGCGATATTAATTAATCGTTTCTTTCGGATAATTATTAAACAGTTTACTGATAAGTTATTTTTTGCTTTAGGATAGGCAAGAAAATACACCGAGTCGAGGTCTGTCGACAGTGACCTTTGAAGAATCTGTACCCATGTCCACGTATTTGGCTTGTTTTATTATCAGTGATTTTGTTCACACAACTAAGATGGCAAAGGGCTTGGATGGCCGAGAACTTCCGATCGGTGTCTACACCACGAAACTTCAGTCGGAGGAAAAAAGAAATTTTGCAGCGGATATTGGCGTCAAAGCTATCGAATATTACATCAACTTATTCAAAATAGATTATCCATTACCAAAACTCGGTAAATACGCAACAATAATTTACGAAAAGAGATTTATTGATTCAAATAAAGTTAAATTTGTCATATTCGTTTAAGAATCTTGACATATTTACTCTTATATTTATATACACTTTATTTATCGTGCAGATATGGCTGCTATTCCCGATTTTATGGCCGGCGCTATGGAAAATTGGGGTTTAGTGACTTACAGAGAATCAAGATTGCTTTACGATGACCGTAGTAGCTCTGTTTACGACAAGCGCGATATCGTTAACGTAATCTGTCACGAGTTGGCACATATGTGGTTTGGAAATCTCGGTAAATATTTCATGTCAATCAATTGTGGATTAATGAAAATCGTGGCTTAGTTAAGACATATGTATTCTTTTTTTAGTTACCATGAAGTGGTGGAATGATTTATGGCTCAACGAAGGTTTCGCTACATTCATGGCATCTAAATGTTCGGATGCGATTTTACCAAATCAGGGATATGTTAGTATCTCAATAATAATCTAATGGTGATATAAATATTTGAAATATATGAGTAAATATATTTATCTGTAATATATAAATATTGTTTCCAGATGGAGGAATTTCCTGTTGAAGTAATGCAGAAAGTGTTGAATTCCGACTCAAAGTTGAGCTCTCATCCCATAGTTCATGAACTAAAAAATGCAGACGATATTTCGTCATTCTTTGATGGAATATCTTATAAAAAGGTACAACATATATTGTTTTTAAAACTTAAAAATGTATAGACAAGGCTCTAACAATTCAAATATTAGGAAGAAGCGTTAAAGAGCCAAATGCAGAATATATTGTTTTATAATGGTTCTTGCACTTTTTGACTAATTTTTTACTGTCTCATTTATTTAATCGAACTTCTATCTATTTTAGGGAGCATCTATAATCCGCATGATGGAGAACTTCTTTGGATCTGATGTCTTTTTCGGTGGAATTAGTGCCTATTTGAACAAGTACGCCTTTGGCAATGCAGAAACGATTCATCTTTTCGAGGTTTTGCAAGATGCGTATGGAAAGAAATTAAACATAATCGATATAATGGACACTTGGACGCGGCAAGAAGGCTATCCCGTTATTGATGTGAAAAAGTCAGGAAACAAATTTGTATTAACCCAGAAACGATTCCTGGACGATCCAGACGCCGAATTCGATTCCTCAAAATCAATTTACGGGTAAGTTACTTTATCTCGAGATAATAATCGACAAACTAAATTTCAAAATTACGTTACATCTTACAGATATCAATGGACCATACCTATCTCTTATATCACCAACAGAAACGAGGTACCTTCTCTTGTATGGTTCGACAAGGATGCGAAAGAAGGTTTGAGATTTTGATTTCGTATAATTTACAATCTGTCTGTACGAATTAATGTATATCCTCTTTCTCATTGTAAAACTGTATACTTCCACAGTGGTGATTGATGTCGACGAACGTACTAGATGGTTCAAATTAAATGCGGGTCAAGTTGGTTATTATCGAGTTAATTATAACGAGGAATGGCAAACGTACAAGGAGCTGCTTCGGTCTAATCCCACGGTAAAGTCACGCAATTTTGTATCGTAAATAAAAAGCTATAATTTTACGGATTAATATGTTATTCTCTTAATTTTCTAATTAATAATTTCTTTGTAGGTTTACTTATTATACGTTTCTCTTCTTTTTATTGCAGAAAATGCCGGCAGTGGATCGAGCGAATCTTTTGGACGATCTGTTTAGTTTAGCTGATGCCGGCCAGATTGAATACGACATCGTGTTGGACATAAGTGTGTATCTCACCGAGGAGTATCAGGCTCTTCCATGGGCGGTTGCGAACTCGAAATTGAGGCCGATATATACTCTGCTAACCTCCGCGAAGCCGCGACAGAACCATTCGCCGATATCAGACACATATCAGGTAATATATCAATGAAAACGTTGCTTGAACTTCTTTCCGATGCCGTCGCGAATGTTATTTTTACATGTGAAAACAACATATTTTCAGGCTTTCGTCACATTCTTGGTAAATACCATCTACAAGGATGTAACATGGACCGTCGATGATACCGTTGAGGACGATGTACCGTTCTCGCACCTTGACAATCGAGTGCGACCGACAGTAATCGAATTGGCCTGTGAAATGGAGAATAGAGAATGCTTGAAAATGGCCGGACAACTTTTCAAGGAATGGCTGTTATATGACAAACCGCAGCATCCTGATATTCGCGAATTGATTTATTACTACGGTTAGTCTATCTCGCAACGTAATCATCAATTGCCCGTAACATTCGACTGTCAAGGAATTCTAATGGAACGCAAAAATCTCTTTCATTAGGTACGCGCTATCATTCGGATGAGAGTGACTGGGCTAAAATGTTCGAGAAATTTAAAACCGAGACCGATTCCGGCGAGAAGAATAAAATAATGAAGGGATTAGCAGGCACAAAATCCACTAAAGTTCTGAAGGAGTTAGTATTAAATCCGCTATACAATCCACTGGACAATTTTCAAAATACATTTTTCATTCAAAGTCAAATAATAATTTCTCTTTTTTTCTTTTTTAGGTACATTGCATTAGCATCTGACGAGAGATACGTCCGCGCTCAAGATTTCTTGAAATGCTTGATTCTAATTTCCAAAAATCCCGACGGTACGGAGCTGGTGTGGGACTGGGTGCGCGAGAACTGGGAATTCCTGGTGAACAGATACACATTGAATAATCATTATCTCGGTGAGATTATACCATCCATTACAAGCTCCTTCGCCACGCAAACCAAGATGGACGAAATCGAAGCCTTCTTCGCGAAGTATCCTAAATCTGGCGCCGGTGCGGACGGTCGAGCCAAAACTCGCGAGAACGTCTCGAAAAATATCAAATGGCTCGCTAAAAATGTTAAAACATTCGAAGACTGGTTGTCTAAAAACTGGCCGCTTAATAAGACCAAATAAACGTATCAGCAAAAGTATTTTGATGTACAGAATCAAACGAAAGGGCTGAAATGGAAGAAAGACTTAATACGTATTGATTTTTAACAATTAAAAGCAACTTCTTTTTCTTTTAATCTTGGTATTATATACCTCAACTGCTGAAATTACTGGCAACCTGACGATAATTGTGATTTTATACTGTAAAGAAAAGTCGAAAGAGGACATTATTCTTGCTAAAGACGATGTACAAGGAAACTGTACTCAATACGCTGAAATTACATTGTGATCCAATAATCTGTTCTGTCACGTAATTACCGTGGCAGCGACTGTCAGGCTAAATACAAAGGCACCAATATGCATTTTGCGCGAAGCGTATGCCTTTTAAGTAACGCATTTATAAATCTTGATACTGAAATATATATATAACATTTATATAAATATAATTTTATGATTAAATATAGCACGTTTATATTGTTAACTGGTGATTATTTTTCCCAGCTGCGAATCTTGTATTGTCCCATAAGCGATATGAAAATTCGTGAAGGTCGGATCTATTATGAAATCGATGGTAATACGTTCTATCTCTCTGATAATTGGTTTAATACACATTCGATTGGTCAGTTATGATCAATAAGATAACGTAGGGGGATAATAAAAGTGTTATAATTCATCGTGCGCGAATTTGTTTCTCGCAACATCATATACTATGTTACACAATATATCTTTTTTTACAAAATTTTTTTTTTAATTTTTTTAAAAATTTTTTATAAAAATGAAAGGAAAATATTTTTTTTAACGCAGATTTATTTAAAAATTTATTTGCGCAGTCAAATGTGGTCAAATTGTGCGCGAGATTATATTTTTTTATCTATGAGAAATAAAACAATCCGTCTCATCATTTCAATTTATGATAGGAAATATCGCGTGCGGAAACTGTCAACGGCATTTCACGATATGACGGATATCGGTCAGCTGTAAAAACATTTTTGCGAGATACAAGAGGGCTTGTCGAAAAATGCAATAGCAGAACTATGCGAACTGTTCGCCGTTCTATTTGCTCTATCGAGAATTATTTGCATTATTCGAATAGAATCCGAATGAAGAAAAACGCGCGATATCGCAAATCCGAGAAACATAAAACAGGTTTCAAACTATCGCACACATTGGTTTAACGTTACGTAAACAGTGGAACTCTTTTGCAGCATTATATTTTGACTAATGCTCGTTAAACATCCAATAAAATATGCAGTAAATCTGCAGAGCTAATGCAAATAATACGAGTGATTTCAACCAAAGTAATATCGCGGAAAAATATGTTTTTGTAGAGGACATACGCGCTAAATCCTTTTTATGATATAAATTTATATAAATTTTTATCTATTATAGCTATTTTATTAAAGTTTATTATAAATTTTTCTTTATTTATAAAGCATGCATTTCTGTAACATTGATTTTAATTTTATATATGAATCGGAAAAAACAATGGCTTCGCTGGCTTTGAAATTAAAATTCGCACAATCCCTTCAGTACAATCGAATGGGATTTGCATAGAAATTACCTCCTGTTTAGTCGCTAATTAATCGCGCAAATCCCGATTTTTTTTTGCTTTAGCCGCTTTACGAAAAACAGTAGCTTAATTTAAGATTACAGTTCTCGCAGGTATTTCAGCACAATCCAGTAGGACTTGTATATAAGAATTACCTTCTATTTATTTACTATTATTTAATTGCTTTAATCTTATTGCTTTAATATAATAATTTTTGATTTTATTGCTAATAATTTACTCCGGCTGATCACACTGCACGCTCTAAGTTCCCCTGCCCGATCTCCCCTAACAACAAAATCGTAAATTATGTTCGGTATAAATACGATGCTTGCAGATTATATTTATACCAAACAATCATTACAGGTGCGCGCTTCGTCTCTATTTTATTAAATGAATAACTGTACGTCATATAAATCCTTTTTGGACGATTTGTATTATTTTCTTATTAATTTTATTTATCTAGACGTAATGTGTTTTGATTGTTGATATTATTGTGTTCTGTTTGTTTTTGTCTTCTAAGTGATGATATTGATATATTTTTTTATATTAACGCAAAACAGAACATGTGAACATTTATTTTAAAATTACATTGAAATAGAGGATATGTTTTCAAACAGAATAAATATTAGGCTTAAGTTATTTAATTATTTTGCTGCGAGTTAATTATCATTTCATATTTCTTACGAGTCTCCATGCCGTGGGAAGATGCTGGAAACGTGATAGCTCTTCTACGAGCATCAATTAATTCACAGAACGATGGCCCATTAAATAACGTGAAAGCTGAAATTGCGAACGGGGTAGAAACACGTAAATTACTGCAGTTAAGAAATATAATTAATTAGTTAATTCCATTCTCTTGCCCAATGAGGATATTAGCCTGTGATACGACTTTTGAGGGAATATCGAATTCGTCCCTTTTGTGAGAATGTACTTATATTACTTTGAGTAAACTCGCGGAGAAATAAGAAAAGTTTCTACTACGAACATCTGCGAACAATCATTTATCAGTGATTTAGCCGGACGGAAAAATTTAGTCGGACGATAATAAATTCGGTTGAAAGTTCATAATTACATATCCACAGCAAATGTTGTGGCTAAGTGAAACGCACCAGAACCTATACCCAAGTACACCCTTCCCAATTTGCGGAACAAAAAGCATAATTGGCTAAGTTTTTTCCCACATCGCTACTGTGCCTCCGTAATCGCGGGTTTTTCTTCGCCCAATCTCGAATCTTGAATCAAGTCTTCTTTTCAGTTTCTCTTGTCAGCTCACCCACGTATTCCCCATATAGTCTTTCAACTCACGTATTATGATTGGTGAAGCCATGGTCGATGTCAAAAGTTTACGTGAAAGAAGCTTTCCATTGTCGCATTTCGCCGTTTACATCTCTCCCACTCGTGACGTGATTTTTTTTATTAAAAGGTAAATTTATATTATATGAGAAAGTCAAGATGTTTTCCACGAAACAAAGTGAATGGATCTTCTTTTCTCCGACAAAATTTTCCAATAATAATATAATACTATCCGATATCATCCACAATAAAATTTTGTTGGCGTTATATTACTTTTTGTACTTTTTGTACTATTGTTGATAAAATGTAGACAATATATAGCTTCTTCTAAAGATTTAAAAATGAATGATGGTGACAGCTGACATTCTCGTATTCAATTGAACAGTGCACGTGCAAAAACCACGAGATTCCATCTTACAAAAGTTGAAAAAAAAAAAACATTTCTTTGTGCAGAATAATTATTATTTTAAAGCCTTAGTTTTAAGAAAAAGAAATTTTGTTATTCGATATCACTCAACTTGTAAATTATGTATTGAAATTAAATTTCACAATTACAAAAATTTAAATCTGATTTTAATCGATGGAATTTCTTAAAGACGAGAAGTTAACGCATTTATTTAAATTCCGGCAGCTGTAATTTGAACATACAATTTCTCCATTCGCGTCGAACGTTAATAGAAGTTGCCATTATTTCCGCTCAATAAAAATGTGTCAGTTTATCATGCTCGATTGGCTCCGGTCTTGTACAAGAAAAGGATCTGCCTTTTATTGGAACGAATGTCACAAATTCTCTAAATGATCACGTAAAGTTGTCTCCCTTTTCTCCCGGATGGACCATTAGTAGCAGAATCTGGCGAATTTGGAATCGATTTTTTTCCTCGCAAAATTGTCAGGAATAGTCTTTAAGTTATAAGCAGCAGATGAAAATGGAAAGAAAGTAAAGCGAGAAAATAAAATTGCAGAGATGCAAAAGAATTTTTTTTTTTTTTAGTTTATATCTCATAGTTTAACAATTAATTTAACAGAATATTAATTTATAATCAAATATATTTAATACTGAAGATTAAAGAATAAAAATCAACGTCTAGCATTAATTATTGGTTCGATAAATGAAAATGTTCGGTTCGCTTTTATCCAACGACTTGTTTACTGAAACAGATGCATACTTGATAGTTTTCCTATGGGTGCACATGTGCCGCTGGATCAGCATTGGGCGTGTTGCGTAATAAATCACTCGGGCGATTAAACATTTACTGATGAGCTTCAACGTGAACAGTACTCGATGAAATCTTTTTTACATTGAAACAAAAATCTCATACATTTATAATACAATATATTCAGATTTATTGAAACAATGTTCTCAAACATTTGCAATATATTCGAATAAGATTGCAAAAACAATCTGATAAAATAAATGTGTCTAAAAATTATCAATTGAATTGATTATTTTTTCTTTTAAAGTTTTAGTAACAACGTTTTAGAGACTAAAAACTTAAAAATTTTTTCTCATTTATAAAATAATAAAATGTGACAAAATGTGTGTCTATATTTAAAAAATATAAAAAGAAAAGAGAATGAAAGGGAAGAAAACGTATATAGTGAAAACTCACATCTTTGATAATTATAAAATTTTTTTTAAATTAAATTTATTTAGAAATTATAATTTTATTTTCTCGCAAGGTCCTTCTCACCATGTTTCTCGAGGAAAATCGCGTAATTTCATGCAAACACATATGAAGACATCCTAGAAAATTGTTCAGACGCATTACGAAGAAAATTATTCAGACGTATTAGAGTGCAGTTCTAAAATAGCTTTATCTCGATTAATGCCTATATTAAGACAGGACCGAACAAATTGAAAATAGTGTTATAGTTTATATAATTTGACAGCTGCTGTGCACTTATCTCTCATCTTCTTTCATTGACGTCGCAGCTACGTTCGTGGTGCCCTTCGAACACGCTCGTGCGTCACTTGCGGTCATGATCGAGGCTCCACGGGGGCTGGAAAGATCGAGATAATTCGCGAGAAAAATGAGCGACACGAAGAATGTCGCTCAAGCAATTAATATCAACTGTATTCTCGTCTCCGCGTTCCCATTCCGGCGCATTAAGAGAAACTTCTCCGCCAAGATTCTCCCCTCCTCGTATCTCATTGCACTCGTATAGGTTGAATAGAACTATTGTCCCGATCTCACTCTATTCAGTCTTGCGAATTTTCTTATTCCGAAATGTGAATCTTTTACTGTTTGAACTTTAGCTGACGCACCGACTTTTCTTGTTTCAAATGGTCCGCGATTCTCCGACGTATCGCCGGTCTTTGCTAAGCGAGAGAGCGAGGAGTACGTAAATTTTCAGTCGAATCACCATCCCGTTTGATGATCATCCCGTGGTCTCGCTCGATTTATTCTTGATTGTTTTCGGATTTAGGGGTCGACGACATCGTCGTTACCAATGTTCTTCCACCTCACCACGTCAGTCGTTCACGAGTAATCGCTGTAATTCTGATCTCTTTTTGATAGAATCGACGAACAATCGACAAAGGACATGTGAACATGCTTATGCAGTCCTACGACCGAATGATCTCACGGTTCGACCAATCCTCGATGCTCGATTGCCTGGTGACCGTAAAAGGGGACAAGTCGCTGCTTATCTTCAGGGAATCCTATGGAATTATCTTTGCAATGTCGATGATTATTATCTCGAAACGTTGGACGATTTCATATTTTTATCCGTTCACAGATGAGATCATGAGATTATACGATCAGTACGATGAAATAATCTCTTTATTGTTTTGAAATATTGATTGAAGCTCCTTCTGGATAGATGCTTCTTGGATATTTTAAATTGCGTGAAGAATATTAAAAATTCACGGTAAAGAGAATTGGAAATTATTAGAATTCAATCCCGGGAATTTGCAAAATGCAATATTCGTGCGCATTACAAAAAAAAAACGGATAATTAAGTAGGGCAATCTTTGTGAGAAATTTCTTTTTTCCTTGCCATTCCTCTCCCGACTGTCTCGGAGTTTCTCAATAACAGCGCCATAAGAAATGCATAGCTTGTCTACATACAAAAAAAATGTCTCGATATAAGACTTCGCGCCGCTCTCGAAGGGATGCAACTCGCTCAGAGCTACGCAAAATACATATATCTCACGGTCTGTCCAACGGAACTTCGATCAAACTTCGTTAATAAGAAGATGAAAGAAACATTATACGCGCGCGTTGTTATATATCGATGCGCTACAATCGCGGAAAAAGGAATGGAGAGAGAAAATGGACATCGAATTGACGGTGGAAGCATTAGAACGACATAATGAAATCGCGAAACAGACAATTCATTTCTATTTAAGAGCACTCAATAAGAAAACGCACAATAAGAGAGGCGCCGCGAATATTCGTTTGAACGCACTTTTTTATCCAAGTGAAAAAAAGCATTACATAATTCTGCAATGTATAAAAAATTTCGACTTTTTATTTTTGTAGAATAAATAAAAATGTGTGATCAATGTACGTTATTCACACGCGATGAGATATATAGAGCGTTATCCTTACGGTCCATTACCCGTGATTCTGGATTTTTTATCACTTTTTCGCCTTTTTCTTTATCTGCGCTTGTATCATACCGTTAATGATTGTGTCAAATTTAAGGGATTTAAGAGCACTGAAAGTGTAAAGTTTGCGATTGCAAAAGTAAAGCTGTTCTTATTAACGGTATTAAAGCTGATAACCAATTTATCGCTGCAATTCTGGTTCGTTACAGTTCGTTAAAAAAAAAAAAATAACTAATTACTAAGCCTCCAGCTAAAGATAATACCCTCTGCATATAATGAACAACGATCTTTAATTAAATTAATTAAAACGATTCAGGGGATTTATAGCCGCAAATTTTCATTATTCTGCAATTACATGAAATCCCCCGTGAAATCACCGTCTCGCGAAGATTATACAATATCGAACACTCCGCAAAGGTAACCAAATTATATTAACGAACTTCCCCACAATATTCCCCTCGGTTTGTCACAAGTGAACTTTAATCTTTGAAATATAAACACATGATAAATTCATAATAGTAATAGTTCAAGACACATTTGAGTGGGTAATTTTCTGCTAAATTGCAAGAAATAAATAAGTACTTGATGATAAATTCTACATTTTAGCATAATAATCAATCTTTGGCAAACTAGAACAAACAAATATACGCGTTTTATTATTATCTTATTAAAACCGTGGAACATGGTTTGGAAATATACCATGTAAAATACGGAAATATTTAACATAATTAAAAAAAACTTCTCTCGCAAGAGAGAAATGCAAAATCAAATGGATTTGCAAGGAAAAACCTTGTAATTTTTTCTAAAAGAAACGAAAAGAACGGTTTTGCTGAAGCAAACATTTAGCTAGATATATGCAGAGATCTGAAAATTTTTTTGGAAATGTCAAAACTTTTTGCAGCATTGCGCATCGTGCTTAAATTTCCTACATGATTATTTTTCCAACAAAATTATTATTAAATCTCTGTATCTCTACCACAATTTTCAGAGATTTTAACAAACTCGTTCTTTCCGTGTCACTTTGAAGACTCGCCGACGGACTATTTTCTCGCACCGCTCGCAGTTGCCGTTAAATGACTTCGCGAACTTCAATAAAAAGCCGTTCGCACACACGTTACGCGTGTATGAACCACTTTTCTAATTCTTCTTTCTTTCGCTTCCAAGCGCGCTATTCCTGCGGAGATAATAATTCTATTTGGCTTCTGTCTGAGACTGATAAATACGCGGAACGGGGAGGGGGGATTCTGCTAAATTTCCTTCGCTTATTAAGTGAAGACTTAAAAGTAGCTAAAAGCAAAATATCCAAACGCTCGTTTCAACGATATTCCTTTTTTTATTATAATTATTTCACTGTGAGCGATGTTAATTTACTATTTTCGAATGTTGCACGTCCGAATGCATGTTCGAATCGAATCGCGCGCAAAGTAAATAAATTTTCAATTAACCTCTCTTTTAATTGTAAATGTTTAATTGGATTACATACGCGAAAAAGTGATTGTTGCTTTGGAAATTCTCTTATTTTTGCCGCTTATTTTATATATTTTTTATTCGTATTTTAACCTTTCATTTCGTATTCTATTGGTCTTGATCGAAACGCATTTTAATTGAAACACGCGTCCTCGGGGTCGATTAGTACTAACCGGTGCGAACTAAATCCGATCGATCGCTTACGTTGGCCATTTCAACTTTAATATTGCATCGCATCGCGTAAACTTTCGCGTTCGCACGTGACGATTATAAAAGTTATAACGGGCCATTAAGCAATAAATGTTGGTACGATATAGAAAAGAAAATAAATGAATCTATATATATATATATATATATTCCTCTCTTTTGCATCACGAAATGTCATTTCAAATTACGGAAATAGCGATTCTGACGTTTGTCGAGACTATGTCGCGTCTACAGCTTTCGTGAAAGTTTCCCTCGTAATTTTCCTTACAACCCAATGAATGGCTCTCGAGGATCACATCGCTCGACGGCGTCAAGCATAAGACGTCATAAAACTATTTTGGAATTTTATTTTAGTGTCGACTATTCTGAAGTTCATGTCTTTCAAAGCTGTAAAACGAGAAATAGCAAGGCGTGATGATTTTTCGCTACGTCTAAAATGTACAATGTGATTTAAATCATTTTAGAGGGAAGTTATATATTTCTCTCTCTCTCTCTCTCTCTCTCTCTCTTATTTCAACTTACATTTAATTAACAAATCAAACACATTTTGATAATAAGCTAGATCCTGAATTTTAATGTAACGAGCGATGAAACATGAATAGATAATATGAAAATGGTCATTTAACGATAATTAAAACGATAATTAATTCGGTTATGCATTACAGTTTACATATGAATTATTAATATATGCAATTTATATGAAATTGCAACTTTCATGAAATCGAGAAATACTACCTGTGACTTAGGCTATTTGTAAATAAATTCAATCCATCCGCGTGAAAAAAGTGTAAATTCTATTCCCGTAAAAAGTTTTGTCGATATAATACTCTAAGCTAAATGAATAGTTTCTATTCAGTACATCCTTGGGTGGATTTTGTCTTTTCTTTTGCAAATAAACGATAGTGCGCTGGTGGTATATATAAAGAGGGAATCGGTGGAAGTTCAGGTGGATATTACTGAGGGGGCGGGGGGGTGAATAATAGAAACAATAAGAAAGGAACGAGAAAACAGGATAGTGCACGTAGGTTACGCGAAATGAGCGAATAAAATTTGCATCGGTAGGGCGCGTCGCCACGCATATCTAGTGCGTAGTATAAATACGCATATTTCGCATCTCTTCAATTTGCAGGGTCTCTCCCCTCGAGCTTGATCAAATAAATTTTCCTTTTCCGTGTAATCTGCTTTATGTACCGAGTCGTCTTAGTCTCTCGTTTTCCTCTTGTGAAAGAACAATTGCTGAAATTAAATTAATAAAGGAGCACAATTAATCTTTTAGCCGACGGAAGTGCTTAGTATTAGCTTGATAGTGCTTATTATCTAAGTTTTGCACGCAAATTTTTTTTAAACTTTATCAGCGGAAAAGAATCGAAAAATTATAATAGTCTTAGCTTGTCAGTTAAATATTTAAGAAGAGATTATAGTGCGATATCTTAGCCAATTAAATATTTAACAAGAGATTAATTGGAAAGAAAATAGTCATCTGTGCATAGATAGAATCTTAAAATTCTGAAACGAATTTGTAAATGAATAACAAATAGGCAATATTAAAGTCAACTACTTTATTACACGTATGTATTTAATATACATATATAAGGATATACTATATCTTCTCTTTAATGGAAATTAAATCAAATAATATTATATCAACGTGTAAAAATTACATATTATTTACATAAACATAAATAATTTTAACGAGGGTTTTTGAAATTTAATTTATGATACTTCTCTTTAGAGTTCTACGTCCAAGAATGGCTTTTATACTTTCAAGATACTGTAAAGTTTAACTATTATTTTTTAATCATTCGCAATAATGTTTGTATAAAGAGATAAATAATGAAAATAATTTAATCTTAAAGGCTACCACTTTATGTAAATACTTCATGCGTAAATACGCGTCATATTGAATGACTTTTAATTTCCTGAAGAGAATGGCTGTTAATCGACCCAGAAAATGCACTTTGTTGCGTCGAAGTAGAAGTCCGACGAATGCGAAAGATGCGGCGAGCTTAAACGGAGAAAAAGGTCAACCGTGTAAGATAGGTACTTGCGCGACGTCGAAGGGAATTCTTTAAAAGCCATTTGACCGGATGCGACGACACAAAAGAATGGAAGGAAAGTCGTTAATGAAAAATTACGTTATTGAGGAAACGTCGAAATTGGCAATTAAGCGCTATTACAAGGAGGGAAAAGCGGAAGTTTTCGAGTGAATGAGATATCCGCGTGATTTTGCGTGACAGCGAGGAGAGCTTAACTTTATCCTCGCCGTAAATTTCCCTTTACTACGTCACTTTAGATCCCGCAAACGCAGCAGGTGTTTACGTATTAAAGTTTACGATTAAAGCGCCCGCCAGGATTTCTACGATTGCGTTTCTGCGCGTTACGTTCTCGACTTTTCTGTCAAAATTCTCTTCTCTCGGATGTGCGTAACAAAATTTGACATTAAATTAAAGTTATTCGCGTTCGCAAAATTTATGTAAATTTTTTAAAATTAACAAATATAACTTTTAATACACACCATTCTGGAATTTATATTCACATTTTTTTAATGTTAAATAAATGAAAATTGCTTTTACAGACTCGGTGCTGTCCCAGTTTTGTTATGTAAATTTAATAAAACATAGAATATTCTACTTTTACTATAATAATACGAAGTTATATAAAGATAAACAATATATCTATTTGCAAGTTATTAGATAAAATATTTTTGTAAATCCCCATAGATCGAGTATCACATGGTGATACGGTGCGAATGTATAGATAATAGATGGTCGAGATCTTCGCGCTGGCGCGAAACTCCCACCATGGATGTCTTCGGCACGCGCTAGGTTCGAGGGGCTATTCGACATTTCCACGCCAAATCGAGTTCGGCTTTTTCCCCGGCACGATGTGACGTTCCGATCTCGCGATATAGATAGTGATAAAGAATAAAATACAGAGACAACTGTGCACGACCGTGTGATGCAGTACGTGTTATTTTTTTATTTTTGTCGAATTTTATAGTCGTTGCTACATATTGATAGTTGTAAAACTGTGCAAAAAAAGTGAAGGATTAGTTTGTTACAGACGGGACAACGGCGAAATAAAATATCGTTTAAAATGTCGAAATAAAATTTCGCAATAATTGCGCGGTTAATTTTTGCGAATCGGATCAAATTTACGATGACTATATAGAACGATTTCGCGTCCAGGAAACGAGAGTAAAAATAGAAATTAAAAATCGTACGCAGAGTCCCATCCTACAAGGTATTGTTATTCTATTATAGAAACGATACACACACGCTACACATATTTTTAAAACAATGATTCATGTCACGGGAAATTGGCGCTGTCACAAGATTAACGTTTGGCCTTCATTCTCATTTTATTTTTATTGCAGTGAATGAACAGAGATACACAAGTGATGGCATACCGTGAATCAAAGGAGCCAACACGAGTGCAAGGAAGTGTGTTCTATCGTGGCATGCATTTCTACAGGTAAAACGATACAATATATAATATACAATAAATATTTCAAAATCAATTTCAATAAAACAAAAATCACTCTCCAGCTCGTAAAACAATTATCTAATATAAATTAGAGGCCAAAGATGAGCAAACTGAGCAAGATGAGAAAGTTTAAAAAGAACTTTATTTCATTAATTTTCCAACATTATAAAAAGCGAGACTAGTTTTGAATCTTACTAGATCTTTATTAATTGCAGTTTACATTAATAAATTAATCCTGCTTATGTAAATGCATTATACAATAGTTTAAAAAATAAATAATTATTAAAAAGTTGATATAAACCAAAACTGGAGTCACGTGATCAAATCATTAAGCGTCAAGCGGAGACCAGGGTAATATAAAGTCATCAAGTTAAAGCAAGTCATACAGCATCGCATTGATAATGTCCGTTTCCGTTTCCGTTATTAGACATCGACTGACGTACATTGTGAATTGGTTTACCACAATCGGATTTGTAATATGACAATTGTCTATTGTCAATTTTTTCTAACGTTGAGGAATGTGGAGACGTGCCCGCGCGAAGCTTCAAATTCAATGCGATGCCTGTGTGACGTGCTTTAACTTGATGGCTGTTTTTTTATTATCCTAGTCTTCGCTTGACGCTTAATGATCTGATCACATGACTTCGGTTTATATCAACTTTTTAATTATTATTTCTCCTCCTAATTATTGCGCAATGTGTTGACTACACAATATGAAAGATTAATTTATTAATGTAAATTGAGATTAATAAAGACCGTAATAAGGTTCAAAACTAGTTTCTTCTTAATGTCAAAAAATTAATGAAATAAAATTTTTTTTACACCTTTTAATTTGCTCGTCTTTGATTGCTTGATTAATATTAAATAAATTTCAATAATATTTAGGTATAGATTTTTCTCTACGCACACGTATTTCTATGTAATAAACATTTTAAGCGCGCTTGACTATCCAATGTACAAAATATATTTGCGAAAAAGAATTGGTTTAGCATAAATTAATCCTGCCATTAAGTTATAAACATAAGGGGAATAAAAGTCACGATATTGTGAGATGTCCAATAATCCAGAATAGAGCGAGTTAAAAATCGTTTTCTCGAAGTTTGCGAAATCACGATGCAACAGGTGACGCCAGATGTGCGGGTCCGGATTAAAATTTATGATGATCGTCGCATGCATCATGCGACTGTATATGAGCGAGTTCGCTCCAGTTTCGAAGTAGATCGTCATCGAGATTTATGCGATTGAATGTGTTTTGCGATGATGAACGGTCCGCTTGAATATGAGACGCGTCGCATTTCCCGGAAAATAATCTAAGGGTGACCACACAGCCGATTTATAATACGTTCCGATAATACATCATCGGATGCGCTCTTCCTAGCACGCCATTAACGCTCTCTGCGTAGCAGATAAAAAAAATCGCGATCAATCATTATCTCTATAATTTCTTTGTAAGGCAATTTTATATATTATATAAAAAACAAGAAATTGTAATTATGCACATAAAAAATGTATGTATGATCAGCGTAGCAAAAAAAAAGAAAAAGATACGAACTATTGCATCTTGAAGTTGCGCAAAGTTTAGGAAACTGTTCGAAACAGAATTTAAAAGATTATTCAATTTTCTTTCATTTTAATAAGAGATAAACGAGGAAAACGTTGGTTGTGATAAATAACTGTGCTTGTGATAAATAACTTTGTTTTCGACCCAAGCAGCCTTATCTGCATTTCTTGGCGCTGTCAAGTTCATTCGATTTCAGTTCGTTGTCGTTTCCTCTTCGTCATTTGATGCATAATGCAAATGGATTGGGTTAAGTGTAGTGATTTTAACGCTTATCAAGCAAATGTGTTGTATTTTTTTAAATGTCAAATTAATCATTAATTATTTAAGTTAACATTTAAAATTGCTTACGCGTACGCGACAATATTGCTATAATCAGTAGTAAACATCAAATTATCGCGTGAAATTAAATATCCAAACGATAATTGTTTATATAATTAGAAAAGAATTGTAAATAAATCGAGAGCAAATTAAAATCAATGTATCGAATAATTGCAGCTTGAGGAGAAATGTGGACAATAACTTAACAGTAAGTAAACTTACATGGCAAATGCAATTTTCACGTATGAGATTTCAATTTATTAATAGATGGTCCATGATATCGATATTTAACGGTTTCAATGGCACTAAAAGCTGCAATCGCGAATATTGCGCGCGATCATAACCGAGGGAAGCCATTTCCAATAATTGGATACTACAGAGAGTGCTCTTATAAATGAAGGAAAAGTCCGCGAGATCTTTTGTCAGAATCCTGTTTTAACATACTTCCTGTAATAAAATCAATGCACGGAATTTTATAATAAGTTTCGTAATATTTGCAATAAATTCTCTTGCTAACTTTAAATTTTCATGGTAAATACCAATACTCAATCTTGTTATTCAATTTTGTCGATCTTTCATTATAAACAAAGACATAAATCTAAAGAAAGATTTTGTATTTTCATTTGTCAAATGTTAATTATTTTGTTTTTAAATTATTACTAATAACAATAGTAATGCAAAATATTCAAAATACTTTTCTAAAAAGATTAATATTATTTGAAATATGGAGATTTATTTAACCTTGAAGAGATAGACTTTTTCTAACAAATATTCTACAAAACGCAATCGTCCCACGCTTGCCAAAATTAATCAAATCGTTTTACTCTCACTGGCAAACACACTAAAACGTGCGATATAATAATATGATTGACATCTCTTGAGCTTGTTTGTTTGCGTTAGAAACTAAATTAGAAGTCAAAAAGATAAACGGATCTATTTTACTTCCTGTTCTCCGATGAATTCTATTGGTGATTTGTAATTATAGGAAATAAAAATATACATATTTTCTTAATATAGAAAAAAGACTAATTTATCGAAACTTTAATTTATTACAAAGTTGCATAAATAAAAACATTTACATTAAAACAAATGTACATTATACATTAAGCGTTTTATATACAATTCATTTAATCTAATTATAACTGAAACCTATTCAATTTGCATTATGTTGATTAATACATTTCTTTCGAATACATGATGCTAGCCGAAAATAAAACTGCGAAAATTAAAGATCGCGCAACTTAAATTGCAAAATAAAATTCGATTAGTTACGAGAATTGTCTAATTTATCGTAAGGATGATTATTCGAGAATTGCGAAAGATCTCCAAGCGCTTCTTGCAACGCGTTCGAACGCGGTAAATTGCTATGCGTATTATCAAGTGCCCGCGTCAATTTCACATAAACATCATCGTACGATCGATCGGCCGAGGCTGCAGCATCTCCTCGATGTTTTGTTTCAAGAAACTAGATTTAACGACTCTCGACCATCGTGCCACGGCTGTCAATTGACGTCACATTTTCTCGCGTTTCCCTATCATATATATTTGCGCCAAGTTCGGTGATAATGCGAATCAAACTCGGATCAGATGACAGATTGAATTATGGTCCCGAGCGGAGGTCCCCTCCTCGTTGACGCCTTCCACGAATGAAGGATTAATTTTCCGATCGATAAGCAACCCGTTGTTCCAACAAAGAGCTCTGTATGTTAATGGAACTATAACATTGTGCGTTGCTCCAACAAGGATCAGTGTGCGTTAAGCTGAACCGCTTGTTGTTGTAGCAAAGAGCTTTGCACATTTGTATTATATTACGTTACGGTTTGCACCAACCAGGAATTAGGTATTATTAATTATGTTGAGGTGGTACTTCAAGTGGTGAATGTGCGAAAACAAGCGGTAATTTAATCGCGTCAAACATCTTTTATCGGCAAAAGTCACGCGAGTGAAGCGTCATTCGCACACATCGCGCGAACGAACGCGCACAATAAGCTTTTGCGGAATTGGCTAATATCGATTCGATAATGAAACGTAAACGAATGAACCTGATCTGCAATTCGGATTTCAAGAGCTTAATCGACGTAGCGGGATTCACGATTACACGCGTTTATTTATCGCAATCGAGATACGTCGTAAAATGCCTCGCGAAATAATTAGTATAAGCGATTTTTCGCTGTCACACATTTTAAAAGGCTCGTACACGCGCGCTGTATCGTAAATAAAACTCAAGTGAGAATAGGGTAACAAATACTAACGACTACGAGACGAACAAGTTGCGAGGCGTGTTTCTAAAACTTTACAGCTTGACAGAGTGTGACCGTGATCTACTGACCGACCGACAAGTCAACGTTCTGAAAATTCGTGTCAAGTTGCTGTTGAATTAACGAGCGGAAACGTTAGTCAAAACAAAACGGAGGAGGCATTTCTGCAACCTCGGAAAGCTTGAGAACACGGAAAACAGCACGTGTTCGCTAAGAGGCATTTGAATAAAGCATGTGGAAGAGATTTTCGAAAATTTTGTTTAAAATAAATAAGCTATGCGTTCATTGCGGAACTTTCCATTAAAATTTAATGCGATGCAAATAGGTCAGTTCGTACCTGCGTTATTTGTAATCCAATCATAGCTTTCTGTTATTAAAATGTAAATTATTCTAGCTGATATTATTCCTCTTGCGTTTAGACATGTCAACGCAACAGCTAGAGCAGAATTAAAGATCGCGCGGTTTAAAATTATGGTACAAAAAATCGGATTTGTTACATTATAAATAAGAGTTAGACGAAGAGTTGCAGAACGTAATAATAACCGACAGCTGTGTGTTTAAAGTACATGTTGGGAAGTTTGTTAACGAGGTACCTCGAAATACAGCAGACAAATCACCCAAGAGAAATCATTCGCGTCGAAAATTGTACAAAACGACGGAACGTGCAAGCTAGACGAATCAGAGAATTTCTTGTTTCTCGCGCGCTGCGGTTTCCGGATAGTATCTGACGATGAAGGAGTTAACGATTCATTGGGGACAATTAGACAATGTTGCAAATGTCAGTCGGGAGCACGATCCGCGTCGAAAATAGCGACATGTGTTTCCGTTCTGTCCGATGAACGGCGTTTACGAGAGCACCGGCGGTATCGCCGATGACAGCATCAACGTGAAGGCGACAAGCGTGGAGATGTTCGCGCGCGCAAACAATGTTCGCGGACGTGACGAGACAGAATGAGTTCAGGACTCCGTCGAGGATGCAAAGTGGTGTGCCATGCGCGATTTCTGGCTTTTGGAAGGTGCCAAAATATCTAGTCTCCTTTGTCGAAGTGACAAGCACAGTTGCCGATTGCATCTGTAGCTCACGTGGCTTGTGAATGAAGTCGAGATTATTCGGCATCGATAGGGTTATTTAAATAAATATATATTTTGAAGGACGGTATTAAAAGAAAAGTGATTATGCTATTGTTATCGGAAATGTAGCTGGTACATTAATTTAACTTAACATTGAATATATCAAACGATTAACATGACTATTTTGTAATTTAAAGAAAATTATTCAAATTAATAGCAGTGCATTTTTGAGATTTTTCATGATTTTTGCTGCAATATATGTGAATATTAAATTGATTATTTTATTATCTTTTAAAAAATATATATATATACCTACATATAAAAATATATTATAATATATATATTTTTTAATATAATATATAAATATAATATATATAATATATAAGTATAATATATATTTATTTTAATAATAATAATAATTCATATATATAATATATTTAAATAACAGAAATTAATTGTTAAAGTAGTTCTAGTGTTAAAAATTCATAGATGCTATGTAAAAATCTAACATATAAAAAGTTGTAATAACATCCAAAAAATATTGATTTACATCAGACCACTTTTGCACTTGATTGCCCGCGATTTTATTACTATAAATAAGGATTCTCATATTTCTCCTGTTGTGTTATCATATCGATTTGTCGTACTTAGGGAAACGCGATATTTCGAAGATTGAATAGGCCGCAATGTGTTTATGATGTCTGAAAAATGGACTAGGAGGATAAAGGCGATGCTAAAAGGTCAGCGTATATATTTGAAAGGTGATACCCTTGTCAGAACAGTTAATACAATGGTGACAATGTGGAAAGCGGATATTTGTTAACTAGCAGGGATATCATATGTACCGCTGAAAATCATATCGCACGTTAAGATCTTTTTGAAGACGTCTACCCCTCGTTAGCGGCGGATTTCGTGAATAATTCTACGCGATAACGATATCATTGTGCGAAAGGCAACGTTCGCGTAACGTATAGAGCGGATCTGCCGCCGCTTCCGTCGACGTAATGAATGAAACTGTTATAACGCGTGCACGCAGCAACGCCACAGGCAGATGTAGCCGCGTCAGCGGCTACATTGGGATTCATTGTATAATTAGCGTAATGGACATGGATAATTGGTCGAGCCGCAAAATGAGATGCGCGTGGCGAACCGGCTTGATGCTCGGTATATCAAACGATTAGAAATTGCGTTAAATGCGCTGACAAAAATTTTTCACTGGAGCCCACATCGATCGCAAAATGTGGCGGTGAGGGGGGAGGGGAGGGGGGGACAATATTGCACGTCGGTCTAATTGAGGAATTTACAGGCGGCCCTTCAATTCTCGCGCAAATTGACCGAAATTAATCGAAGCGTCGCGTCGCGTCGGGGAGGAATGTCGTCTCGTTAATCGGCGGATGATGGGAACTGCTAGCCATCCGTAACGTCAGCCGTAATATCATCCATAATATATCATTATTACACAAATGCGGAAGATCGAGAACGCGATAATATCGCATTCGAAATTTAATTACCCGATTGACGGTGATCGTATCGCCCAGATGTTCGTCCTTCCGAAACGCTGCCTTTAAAAGTCGTGGAAAAATTTGAAGTAAAATTTGCAATTTCAGGTCAACACGGAGATAAACAGGAAGAATCTTATCGCGAGAACCTATTCCGACTCGTGGAAAAATTAACGCCTCCGACAGAGATCAAGATGTAAACCGAAATCCGATATTTCAACGGCGGATATTTCACTCAATAGTACTCACGTCAATAGTAACCGGAGAAGATATCGTACATCGTAACTGCATTTCGTAGAATATATAAATCATCGCTATCTCGCGACAGCTATCGGCGATAGTCTGGAATACTTATGGACGAAATTAAGCAGCGAAAATACAGGCAGAAGAGACACTCGCAGCGCAGAGATACTTGCTCGTTCGAGCTGCCGATTTAAAATTCAGCCACGAAGGCTTCCCAAATATTCTGCTAAATTATTCTGCTTACTACGGTCGCGAGATTCCACGCCGTATACCTCGCCGAATACGAATAAAGGAAGCAGAATGATTTCGGATATGACAGCGAACATCACCAGGATCCTTCAGGATACGGAGGATTCCTGGAGGCTCTCGACAGACGGGGATCTGCAGGGGCTGCCGTCCACGGTCGTCTACGCCGCGAGTTCGCGACACGAGAACTTGTCGAGCACGATCGTCGCCATGCTCAATGACGAGCCGATGGACCGCCGGGACTCCCTGTACATCGTGCTGCCGATCACGGTGATCTACGTCGTGATCTTCTTCACCGGCCTGATCGGCAACATCTCCACGTGCGTGGTGATCGCTCGCAACAAGTCCATGCACACCGCCACCAATTACTACCTCTTCAGCCTCGCGGTGTCCGACCTGCTGCTGCTCGTGTTCGGATTGCCGCCGGAGATGTATCAGATGTGGTCGCGCTTCCCGTACATCTTCGGCGAGGCGTTCTGCATTATCCAGAGCTTCGCCTCGGAGACCTCGACCAACGCCACCGTTCTCACCATCACGGCCTTCACCATCGAGAGGTGAGCCTTAGAAATTTTATGTCGCGCATACATCAAATCTGACTGGCATAGAATGTCATGAATATATATGACACTCGCCGATGCCACATCCATACCCTGCCAATCATTTGGTTTTTATATCTATATCGGTATCCCGAGTATCACGTTTTTTTCTCTCTTTTTTCGCGAATCACGTGCGATATAACACGCATTTCAACCGAAATATCTATAGTTCCAGCCTGTGGTATGGAGATCGATAAAATAAAATATGAAGAAAAGCTGGCGCCAGAGTGCCCGCCGCGCCGATTCTAGCTGCGATTTCGGATTGTGTGTGAACATCGATAATCCGAACACCCGCGCGCGACAGAGCCGTCGTTTCAATCTCCTCGGAAACAAAAACGTTCGGCCCTTCTTTTAATAGTTTTTTTTTCTTCTCCGCAGGTACGTGGCGATCTGTCATCCCTTCATCTCGCACACAATGTCAAAACTGTCACGGGCAGTGAAGTTCGTGGTGGCGATCTGGGTGCTGGCCCTCTGCCTCGCAATACCGCAGGCCATCCAGTTCGGCATCGTCTACGTCGACTACGACAACGGCACCGCCGTCCTGGACAGCGCCAGCTGTTCGCTGCGCTGGACGCTGATCGAGCACGCTTTCGAGATCTCGACCATCCTATTCTTCGTGCTGCCGATGACGATCATCACCGTGCTGTACGTGCTGATCGCCATCAAGCTGCGACACTCGAGCCTACTCACGACCACCGTCAGTAAAAGGCATCACGTTCCCGGTGTGTTGAATCACGCGGACAGCAGCAGAGGGAAGACGAATGCTCAGAGGAACGTTATTCGCATGCTCGGTAAGCGGATGCGGTCGCTTTGATCGTCGGAAATTACAGCTTGCTGTCGAGCATCCTTAGAACGCGGTTTGAGATGATTGAAATCGGGTTTATTTCGTTTCTGAGCGGGGTAACTCGCGAAGCCATTAAAGACTCTTACGTTGAATTGTGTCAGCGACTTCGCCGAATAATGATCGATGTCACAATGAAGCTCGTAATTCTCGGAAAAATTTACAGGAAGATTTTTTTAAATCGCTCTATCACGAAGAATATACTTTGAACTGCGATACGCAGAATATCCTATAATAAAGAGATCAAACAGATAATAATATCGTAATCTTCAATTAGTTTCAAGTGAGTTTCAACAGAATTTCAATTTAAAACTTGGTGCTGAAAGCATAATTAAAACTTGGAAAATTTTAAACTCGAAAAAAATCCGTTATTAAAATATATTTTATTTATTCACTTTTTATACTTGACATTTTTAAATATATATATATATATATAAAACAAACTTTATAATAATATATGAATATATATCACCGAATATATGTCACCGAGTAATTCATTAATAATGCTGCTAGTTGACGGATTGAACGAGTTACTACATGTTCTACTTCACAGTTAGTAAGTTCGCATAGTTTCACATTCAAACGTATTACGCCAGACGTTCCTTTCTCATGAAAAGTTCAAATGAACTTAAGCCGCCCGGAGCAGGTTGACGTATTACGAATGCTTAGCCAGACATTCCTACAGCAATCTCGTGAAATATTCAAATCCATGCTTAATTATCCGAACTTTGTTGAAAAGAATATATTTGATATCCGGGAGAATGTTCCAAGTGCCCTGCCGCAGACTGATAAGCAAGTACGTAATTTCGCAAACAGACAACTGCAGTGACAGAGAGAGAAACATTTCGAAATTTTCGCTTATTCGTCAAATATAAATCTATATAAGTATCGCTTTAAATGTGCGCTTTCCATAAACTTTGAGAGTTTCCGTGATCTAAAAATCGTACGATCATTTACCGATTTCTTTTTATATGAGAATCATAATTCAAATTATTCGACAAGTTTACGTCATCATAAACGTCGTTCAAATGGTATGTCTTATGTCTCGTAAAACATTGTGATATAATATCGAGTAATATCCTGGCGAGTTCGAAAGCTATACATAATTTCGCGCGAAATTCAGTTTCCAGTTGGAAGCATCGCATAACAGTCGTGGTTTAATTAAAAGAAATTACAACGCTGTTAATTCTAGTAATCGTTACCAGACTCGGTGCAAAACCGAGCACATTGCTGTGCTCATTTCTTGGAAAAATATGAGAACTAAATGAGGATAAATATCATTCCCAAATTCAGACCGGACCGCCAAAAGAGCGAATAATGTCGAGAAAAAACGGTTCTCGAACGATCGATTCTGACGGGATGCGATTTACCGCATCAACGTGCATAACTTCGCAATTTTTTTTTAATCGAAATTTATGATATCAATCTTTTATCGAAGCACAAATATAAAAAAATTTCTATTCTGCCTGAGAAGAGATGGGAGGAGGATTGCGGACATTTGATCGGCTTTTTATGACCTCGCATAAACTTCTTCTCGCCGCGACGTCAACGCTGTTCATAATGATGACGTTTTATTCACATAGCATTTACTTCGGGTCGCTTTACGTATTCTATATTCGACTGGATGTCAATTTTAAATCGTAAGAAATTTATCTTGCATGGGTGGACTTTATTTTCTAAATATCTGAATTCTTTTTTATTTTTAAATTTTTAATAAAACCATATTTTTAATTTTGCGAATAGAAACTTAAATATGTATCATTAAATATAAGCACATGTTTTTTAAATTTATCTTTTTCTATGTATTTAAATAATTTTTTGCTTTTCATAATAATTATTTTTTTAATTAGTTCTACTCAAAGAAACTAATAAAAATTTAGAAAATTATCTTCAGAGAAATAATACATAAATCTTTCGACTATCTTCAATTTTTTTCGGATTAAAATAATTTTACACGTTTATTGTAGGTTTACCGATTTACTAACAAACTGCCTTCAGAATTTCTTGATGGGAAAAAAAATTTCTACGCTGTTTCCGTCTTGCCCTCGAACACGTAATAGCTCTTCGCGTCATTCTTACAATACCACGGCTCGTTCGTGATGCGAATAGGAACGGCGAACTCATCCATTGGAAGAACCCATTGACAAGTCTCTCGAGGCCGGAACTATTCCTTCAGCAAGACAATCAACGAGATCACTGAACGCGATAGGATCTTAGAAGCCGGCCGTGCCCATGTCTCGGTAAATCATTCGAGTGATTTCGGACTCGATTACTCAAGCAGAGAATAGAAGCAAATGATGTCATAACGATGTCAATTCTTACATCATTTGTGACTTATAAGTGACAAATCAAATTATAACTCATTTCAAATTATTATCGTTACGATATTATATTATTTCATAATGATATTATTACTTTTGTGTTCTATCTGGGTGTATTGTAGCCATATATTTTTAGGAATATCAGGTCGGACACGTACATTAGTCGGATTGAATCGAGTAAACATCACAACGTCAAACGAATTTTTGGGCATTTCGAGGTGTTAGAAATTTAAATAATATTGACACATTTTTGAACGGATTTTAAAGATTTCTTCTCAACAAAATTGAAATCAAGTTTTAACATTACAGATTTATTTTAAAATTAGAAGAGCGCGAGTGAAACTTATTGATCTTAAAATCTTATTTTTCATTTCAATCGAATTGTTACACGGGCGTGATATTAAATTGAACAAGACGTACGTATAATTCGCCGATTTATGTCCGAATGTGTTTATTATTCAATTTCGTTATTTCTCTCTTAAAGAAGCGCGTCATCTCCAGGAAATTGATCGCGAGTATTAACGTCAGTTTAAAAAAGAAAGGAATCAAATCGGCCTCTAACAGCCGTCTCAAACGTAGCGATGAAATTTGAAATATGAGGGTGTATAAGACCCGGATCATTATTGACGTTTTCCGTGAGTTATCCCCTTATCTTCTTTGCCTCGTTGCCGAGCGACCTCGGGTTCGAGGGCTTACGCCTAAAACCCCGGAGAATTATTCTGCTCGTGCCTCCTAATAGCCACAGATAAACGACGTGCTCTTCTCGCTTCTAATCATTCACGGTGTCACACGGCGCGATTTCATTCTTGTCGATTTCATTCTTCGGTCGCATCGATCGACGGAGTCGAGGACCTGCCTGACGAACTTTCAGACCAGGTCGCTTTATTGAATTTCTTTTCTACTTTACTTTCAAGGTCGTCGAATCTAGAGACAAATTTGAGTGATGCGAACGTCAGGGAAAGATATATTGGACAAAAATAAAAGCTAATTTATAATTTCAACGAGTCGACGCTTCCAGTGAATATGCGCTTTACAAGAAATTACTTAAGATGTCGGTGATTTATAATGAGAATATTTTTAAACTTAGAAATATATTAAAATCACATTTGTACATTGCGCATATTCTGCTATTCATACTAGAATCTCTAATGTAAATAACTAGGCAAATATACAGAACATATCGCTTGATACGCGCATATGTACACTGTTACACATATAGCCACCGATGCATTTTGATGAACGGCCGGTTGTGTATCCTTTACTCGTGCTAACCAGGGCTATTCCAGTCTATTTCCCGACCAATCGGCTTACGTAAGACTCGAGTAATCCCCCAAAGTATCGAAGCTTCCACGTGATCGTAGGTCGCATCCAAATTTACTCTGCACTATTGTGGCAGTTTGCAGATCTTCCGGGTTGTGCAATTTATCCGGGTTATGTGCGCGCGCGTATAAGCGCGCGATATGCCGAACATTTTAAGCTCCCGTTGCATCTTTACTTCTTAAATCATATCGTGAGTTAAGAATATAAAGCTATTTTAAATTTCTAACTTTTACTGACACGACATAAATTATCACGTCAAAGAAAATTTTTCTTAGCGATTCCCGCGAAGGTCGAGCAAAGTGAGCGTGAAACCGTTAGGTCAAATTCTTTGCTCTTATGTAAGTCTAACTCTTATGCAAGAGTATTATTCAAATATACCGACCGAAATAGCAGTGTATAACTTGCGAGTAACACAAATCTCACGCTCAAGCTTTATTTAGGCTTCTCTTATCGAAACACATTGGGGCTACGCCGATCTCGACCTTAATGAAAGAAAAAACACACGGAAAAACACATTGTGAGCTCCGAAATCACGTTTATCGCATTCTTATAGTCCCTCGTATAAGAATTCGATCTATAGAGCGCTCCGGATTCCACGCACATCCCGTCCGAAACTATCGTTATGTTATCCAGATGATCTCGATGGCAACAGAGGGTTCGCGTGCCGACTAAAAATATCTAAACGACGTTTCCTATTCTTACCTTCGATTTCTGGATATCGCAAAGTACCATCGGGGGTAGGCAATGATCGTTTATTTGCTATTCATATCGATTTATCAATCAGGCCGTCGCGGCCGGGGAAAAGGCCGTTCCGTCAGACCACATTTCGATAAATTACTTCATCTCTCTTTTTGGCACACTAAAGACTGTCTTCCTTCATTTACTCTCATCACAGAGATAATGCTTGTTCGCCGACAAAAAGAAAAGTTTGCCTTCTGTACGTGGCGCCTGTATTTTTCTTTCTTCCTATCGCGCCGATCGAAGTCGAAGACTCACTCGTCTGCGTTCCACGAAGATAAAAGCAGGGGAGATACATTTGATTGGCTTCGAATAGTTATTCGGGTGGTAGTTATCTTCGTAATGAAATTCTCAGTGTTCTCAAATGATATCGTATCCATTGGATACGAAACGAGACGTGTAAGGGACACTAAATTCGTTCTGCTCTCATAAATCGTGAAGAGATATTAATGTTTATGTTGAGTCTCTTCTAATTCTCGAGATGTTTAGATTAAGAAATTTAATTAAGAGTTTGTTACAGATACATATTACAATACTATTTATATATAACTTAGAACATATTATATATATCTTGAAATTTAATTCTAATAACAATAATAGTACAGTTAAATTAATCTTAAATTAAATTTGTGCATATTTTCAGATATTTATAAAAATGTAAATCTAATAATAATATTAAATATATATAAAATTAAGAATTAAGATACATCACGTGTAATCGTTGTCCTGTCGAGAATAGGGAAACGGTTGCTCGCGATTTTGTCGGTGATAATCGGACAACTCTACCTATTTGCACGTGGCACGTTTACTGACATTTATATGATAGAGATCACGTGCATGTATGTTGAAGCGGCAAACTTTGAGATCCATCGCGCGCGTGCACGATAAAATAAAAAAAAACGGTTTATTAATCAAACAAAAAAGCACGAGCTTTCATGAATTATAATTACCGTCCGTCACTTTTTTGCAATAATTTTCACATTATGAAGTTGTGTGCTCGCAACACACGATGTATGTGACATCTGTGTACAACATTTACGATACGTGACAACAACAGAAATATTCAAACAAATGCACTTGTATTAAATTGACACGGGAAGCAATAAATGGTATTTAATAACAGATGTCACGCACTGACACACATTGTCGCTTTGCGGTAGTGTCCTCGTGTTCAAACGCGCGAATCAATGGCGTTGGCCAGATTCGCGAATGTGAAAACGAAAAACTATTCCGACTGTTGCGATTCGCCCTGGTGAATTTACGATCGCACCGGGATCGCTTGTCTTCATTCCCGACTGCTAGATGCCTCGGCCGAAGCGATAATCGAAATAAAAATGTCGACCTTCGTATCGTCGAGCGTGTGGGCGAATCTCGTTTGTCGACAATGCGCGTGGTAATAAAATCAGCGTCCTATTTGCAAAAAAAAAAAACGAAAGAAAAAAAATACACATCCCTCCGCATTTCCGTATCGTCGAACGTTTTCCGCCGTTGCGGCAAGCTGTGATGAAACGATGTTTCGAATTAACGCGCCGATGATTCATTTGTGTTTTCTATCCCACATGTCGACCGGGAGCGCGTATTTACGGTCGCGATACCTCACAAATTGTAAAGAGTTAGTTACCGCGAATTTTTTCAGAAAATTACGTCTCTCCGGAGGTATTAAAAAGGTGGAAGTTTTTTCATGAAAGTTTCTAAAGTTTTCAAATGCTACATAAAATGTTAGAAACATTATATTTCAAAGTCTGGCAAACGCTCTTTAACAATTCTTAACATTCTTTTTTCGTTCTTTTCCAAGGTAACTTAAAATAAAGCGAAATTTATTTGTTAATTAGAACTGTTTTTAATGAACTATGATTATTTTGATTATTTATTTCTGACTTAATTACTACAAATTTTTTTACAATTAAAATATTGCAATTACTTCATAAGGAAAAAAGGGAAGGAGTTTTTGAATAATGAATTTTGTTATTTAATTATGAAAATAATTCCGTAAATTAGCGAAATGTCTTAAAAGGATCAGATTTGAGTTATTTCTACATCTGTCGAGTCTCGAAAGTACGTAAATATTTTTTGATTGTTAGTATATAATTTAAGCTTTTTTTCTTCGCAGAAATTTGTGTTAGATTTCAAAATATTATTTCATACTACATAACTCATTCGCTTTTTCGGGGGAGGCGTCACATCCTTCATCCTTTAATATCCGCCCTCCCGAGGACGCGCGAGGCAAAGGGTGAGGCTGCTCTTTTTGTATCATTTTTACCATCCCCTTGCCAAATTTAGTTTCAATATAAAATATTCGCTACAGCGAAAGTGTCCTTAACACTTGTCACGCCTGTCATCATTCACTTTATTTTAGATATATATATATCTCACAAGTTACCTCGTCTAAAGCATTTCTTAAAGTCTTTTTAAAAATCTTTCTCAAGAATACGCCTGCGAAATTGCAGAGCCATGCCAAGAAGATTTAGATCTCTTCGTTTTTGCTTCTCAGTTACAGACGTAATATCGCGCGTGAAATATAATATAATACTTACGAGAAAAGAGAGAAAAATATATCTTCTCCTTCTAATATTTCTAAGCTCCCATTATGTTTGGTTAGCGTCGGTTAATTACTGCAGATTACAAAGCCTTAATGATCATTCATCATTACAGCATTAGTTACAAAGAGGTCCATTAATCTCACTCATGTTCGCAAACGTCTTCATGTAGTCGACTGAATTCTGTTAGAATCTTCACGGTTACTTGAGTACCTTTCGAGTTTTTTTTTCATAGCCTTAATTCCTAAAAGATTTTTAAACAGACATTACATCTCTCCCTCTAAAGTAATATTGCAGTAGTTTTTTTTTTCCGTGTGTGTGTAGAATCGATTTTTCGAATTTGTCAATCTATAAAGATTGATCGTCTTATCTCTCGAAGACTGTAATGCTCTACAGCAGTGTGGACAGTGCAATGTAATAAAAGTTCATTTTCTAGGTAAGTACGAAGTAATGAAATCGCGATACGTGACTTGAAGTAGCGCTAAATGAAGGCAAATGGCCTTCACAATGACTGTCTTACTTGTCTGTATGTTTTCCTCGATACATTGCGAGAATCATTGCGGGTCGAAACGGATTTGTTCGCTGCACCTCATCCTCGTAAATGGCTAATTCTTTATTCTATTAACTCTAAGAAATCACTTACAATTTTTATATTGACGCACATATCCTTCAGCTGTTTGTAATCTAGAAACGAAGAATACTCATTTCTATATAAAATACTTGTTCCCAAGATATTCTTAATTAGATTACGGGTTAATTTTATTTTACTTTCCAACGCAACAAGACGTCATTATTATCTTTACAGTCGCGGTGGTGGTGGCCTTTTTCATCTGCTGGGCGCCGTTTCACGCTCAGAGGCTGCTGGCCGTATACGCTCAGCACAGCTCAGACGCTGATACCATGATTATAGTCTACACCTACCTCACGTATGTGTCCGGAGTGTTCTACTATTTATCGACCACGGTGAATCCGCTCCTCTACAATATCATGTCTAACAAGTTTAGAGAGGCTTTCAAGGTAAATTGCTTCGGTGAATCGGATTTAATCGCTTCATTTTCTACTGGCGATTCTAACCGATGAGCCGGTTTATGAAACATTTATATATACTTGCAAAAAATAGAAGAATAAATTTTATGTGCAGACAATTAAAAATTAGTTTTGTCTCATACATATAGTTATTATAGCTAATATAAATGTAATTATATCTTAATACGTTCTAATATTTTTCATATTTTATATTAAAATGTATTAAGATATAATATTAATAGTAATATTTTTATCACACTTCTCGCATTTGTTACATTTACACAATAAATAATATCTTTTAGCTTTAATTGAGATTCTATTGATTCAACTATAAATTTCGTTTTCTCGGATTATCATTATCGATAAGCATCAGTTATGATCAGAATAAATATTTACAAGACACAAAATCCTTCGCTAATTTTACTTTATCCTTTCTTGCAGTCGATGCTGCCCAAGTATTGCATCAGGAAGTTCTCGTCTCGCAAGGTCAACCGCCGACAGGCGACTTACAGCAGCTTGTCGCGGTATCAGAAGTCAATGAAGCATCGATTCGACGATCCCCAGCACTCGCCCTCGATATCCGTCAGCGACGAACAGCAACGATTAACGCATATGGCATTGGCGAACGCGAATTCCTGCGAGCCGAACGGACTCGCGAGGCCGCAGAAAGAGCGGCCTGCGATCAGAGAAACCATCGGCTGCCGAGATTATACCAGAAGAGTGTCCAGGGACTCCAACAGCAGTCAATTTACCATGACATCATTAAGCAAGCAGGGCCTGAACGAGGGCAACAACAATGCGAAAGAGTGTCTACTGATCCAAAAATCACCAAAAGCCGTAACTTTAGGTAGCGTCTATTTAGGTGTCTCCGCGACATTAATTATTCCTGTAAGCTATACTTAATCAACGATGGTTAAATCAATGGTGTGGAGTTTTTTAAATTTACCGAATTAATTGGGGAAAGAGACATGTCTGCACGATGCGTTACACATATATATAAAATTTGCGTAATTACGCATATATAAAACATTATTTCGTGAGGATTATAATGTTTAAAATATTTTTATTTTGTCTTATCAAAATGCGTGTCTTGAAAAATATAATAAGTATAATACATATTAAAAACATCAAATAGACATAAATGTTACCTTTGAGGCGATAAACACACACTTATCATTTTGAAATTAACTAAATAGACTCTTGTTATATTGTAGTTAAAGTATCTACATCTTTTTTACAAAAGTACGTAAAAAGTATTACACAAAATAATTATAAATTATAAAAAATGTGAATTATAATATAATATATTTTTAAATATATTATAATTTTTATACACACATGTATTCTTCTATAACGAGAACGTCACAGGAGCAAATTTATTTTAAATTAAAAAAAAGTTTATTTATATTTATATAGGGAATGTATATGCGTTTAAAAAAAATAGAAACTACTTTTGCTTTTACCTTTTCGCGCATTAATTCTTATTTGTATAATCCGACAGAACGGAAAAAATATTTCTAACCCTTTATTATATTTCTAGCAGGAATTCTTACGGAGAGACTGGGCCTTGGCACAAAAGGATTTTTCACGCAGCGCCGAAAAAATTCACCGGTCAGCCCGACCAAACTGGAAAACGTCGTCGCGGTGCCACTACGATTTCAGAGTCATCCGAGCATCGAGAGCGCCAATACGATCAGCAACTCCAGCCTTCAGGACCTCGACGAGACCGAGTTCACCAGAACAACGGAGTTGGCGCCTTACATGGGCGAGTTAAACTTCGAACTCGTCACCTGACGTCCGATTATCGCGGGAGAACGCCGCCTTTCGAGTTAGACGTTTCGAGCACAAATCAGAAACCCTTTGGTTGTGGAAACCCGCAGGTTTGTACAAACTTCTAATTCCGAGGGAGGGCCGTAATCTCGAGGGAAATTTTGAGGCAAATCTCGATAGATTTAGCTGCGTGCCCCGAACGGCGCGCAGTTGCGTCATCGAGATGAATCGGCATGGAACATACATCGAAGGTGACTGCAGTTTCACAAAGAGTTATTGCCGCAAGAGGAGACAGGAGCTGATCCAACCTGATCATTTCGCTCGCGAGAAAATATACAAAGTATGTGGAAACTAAACGATAACGTAGAGAAACGATATTAGAATCGTCGGCTGCGGTTTGTGGACTGAAAGGAACGCTTATGTGTGTTAATCTCACGCGCAAGAGACGAGCTAGAGATTCTAACACGGACACAGGATGTGAAGCACGCGTGGATGTTTGATATCTCTCTAAAGTACGTATGTATGCGAATATATTATACTTCTCCATAGCATGGCTGTTAATAACGCTAGTCTTCTCTGCAAACGCGAGAGAAAATTTACAGCGCAGTTTCAGCGTTCCTAAGAATACATAGTGAATATTATAGTGATTATAATGATATTCTTGTTCATAAGATAACGTTATATGTGAAAAGGGAACGTTCTGTCAAGACTAGCACAAGCTAGCTCCTTGTTTTCTGTCTGTCGTTGGTATTTACATATATTTTGTGATAAAAGCGAATTGCACAACGACTTTAACGTTAATCGCAATCAAAGACTTATACAGAATTTGTAACGCCTGCGTAACTTATTTATTTTTGTTATCTCGAAACGTAGAAAAAGTGCCAATTTGCACAAAATTACTTCGACGTTATCAATGAAAAGTATGATTTTTTTTAAAATCTATAATTTTTTTAGCAATTTATACAATAATTTCTTTTTAAGCTTGCTTGTTCGTCAATTATAGAAAATATTAAAAAATTTAAATTATAAAATTATTCAGACTAGAAGTGCAATATTTTTTCAAGGAACACCGTTAGTAAAATCGCATTGAGAAGTGTCTCCGTGACTGAAAATACTCGAAAATCTAGATACGATCGGTATAAGTACTTATTGTACATATATGCGTAATTTCAAATTAATTTCAGCATTTATTTTTGTATGTATATTACTCTGATGATAGTTAACATTTCTAGCTTTATTTTATAGAGATTATAAATGCGCCTCAATGAATCCGTTTACATAAATGATAGCTGTGTATACAATACAATGCATATAATTTGCTAAATAAATATGTAATAATCATCCGTTTCAGAACCGTACTTTTAGAATAGCAAATGCACGTATGTACATTATCAATTTTTATCATTTCAGAAACTTCATATCAAAAAGTCATAATATTTTGTAGATTACTTTAAATATTTAAGCCCCTTATAAAAATAATTTATTCTAAAAAGAGGTAAGAAATTCTTATCGATAAGCAGACAATTTTATCGATACAGAAAAATGTTCTTTACATTTATTACACAGCAACAAATAATGTTATATAATGTTAAATAATGTTAGGGTACAAATAAAATGGTCGATTTTCACGAAACATTTCTGTCGAAAAAGCTTAATAAAGAATAATGTCGATAAAATATCGATAAAAATGATATCGACGATAAGAATGATATCGAATAATAAAAAAAATAAAAATAAAAAAGGTGCAAAATTGTTTTACGTACTATTAAATTTTGAGTTGCATCTCGATGTAAGCTTTAACGTTGGGCAAGATGCGAATCTTTTCCACTAGCTTCTTCAATTCTGGATGATCATGATTCACGTCCCTGGTCAGGATAAAGCTTAGACGTTCAGAAAATGCGGCCCACATGAAATCCGGCCACGACAGCTAAAATAATAAAAATGTATTTTCGGACTTTCGTAAAGATAAAATTGACAAGACAAGCATTATAGTTTGACGCGCAATCGATCATTACTTTGCCATTGACGAAGTATCCGCCGTTATTCTTGACTTGAACCTCGAGCGTATCGAGGTAGAATGGCAGTTTTTGGAAGGCGATCTCCTTGAATTTTTCTTTAAAAACCGGATCCTGTTCCCAGTAGTAGACGGACAGAGCTACGAAAATAATAATCTGATTTGAAGCTTTTGCGTCGCACAGAGAGGCGAAGAGCGCTGTCATCTGCGCTATATATTGCGAAAAGAGCGATATACAGCGCGCGACAATCGTTCATGAAGCGCACGGATCGTTGATTCTAAATAGCTTCCGCTCTTCTACAATACGACGTATCTTGTGGCAGCAACACTAAAATCGACTTGTACGTGCATACCGTGCAATTACATTATATCGATTAATCAGATTTCCCGTCAGCGTGGAGGTATTGAAAAAAATTCTATACCTGTTTTCGATTACATAATTACCAACCGGTCATTCTCCCGTGTTCACTGATCACCGGCACTTACCTTGTCTCATATCCTCGATAGAATCGATTGTAGCATCAATCTCCATAGCCTCGAGCTCGTCGGACCCGTATAAATTATACTTCTTAGCGATAAAGCGGGCGATAGCTCTGGACTGATGGTACGTCTTGTCATCTATCTTCAGAATCGGCAGTTGTCCCATGGGCATGTCTACGGTTTGTAGATACAAAAGTGGCTATTCTACTATTAAATGATCGTTGAATAATGTTTATTGCGCGAACATGTTTATGATAGAAATTAAAAGTATAATTAATACAGGGAATGACGAACTTGAAATGAGAGATTACAAAATAATTTTTATATTATAAGTCAATAAACAGAGAAGCAATTAAAGGCAAAGAGTTCATTCGATTCATAATCTCTGGAAAATTGCAATAGAAATAACATACTTGCTTTGTACATCGGCCACTCTTCCAAATTGAGTCTAATATCTTCGAATTTGACGTCGCAATGGTTTAACAGGTATCTAATTGGCTCCCCAACGCATCCAATGTTAAAGTATGTTAACTTGTACGCCGACATGGTCTAAAAAATAGTATAAACAGAAAAAAAAATGAAATTGTCTTTTCTTTTGTAAGTCACCTAAGAGACTGCGTTCGGAGATCGCTCCTACCGACATTTGCAGTATTGCATTTTGTTTTATCACATCTAATTAACAGTAAAGATAAAAAAATGTAATAGCGCTGATAGCGCGCTTCCCGAACGCAGTCTAAAACTCAAATGTCGATATAATATAAACAAATTATTATTTACATCAATCACATCAAATTACTTTAATTCCGCCTCTCGTACTTCAGTTCTCTTCAAGTAGTTGCTGATTAACTTTGGATATTAATTAGAAATATAAACAAATTTCAAATTTATTTGCAAAATTAACATATAATATATAAAACTCTTCAATTTAAAACAACTTTAAGTATAATAATTGGGCATTAAAAGTAAATAAACGTGGTACTTATTAATAAATTTAGCTTTGGCAGTAACGATATTAGCTGTCCCTATTTTAAAGACATACATTAGCTGCCATTATATCACTTATTTTAGCTGCATTAGTTAATCCTTTCTCTGCGTTCAATTATTATACTTGAAGTTGTTTTAAATTTATTTGTAAACGGAAAGAAGAGCGATTTTGCTGGATTCAGATCTGAAAATAATTTTTATTATACAATCAAAATAATTTTGTTAGAAAATCAAACTAATTGCTAGAATATCAAAATAATTTTGTTGAAAAATTAAAAATGCTTATTATTTTTGACTTTTCAACAAAATTATTTTGATGGCTCAACAGATCGGAAGAGCACACGTCTGAA
>NW_012027123.1:9857-11694 GCF_000956235.1 Wasmannia auropunctata | reverse complement strand
TTTGCCGATAGCGGCAAATATACTTTGATTGTAGTGGACAAATCCAGCCGCGCGCACGAATAAAAACGCTTTTAAAAAAGCTATTGTAACTTTTATATTTTAAAATATGTATTTATAAATTTTGGAAGAACAATAAAGAGACATAATATATTGATATCCCTTATAGAAATTTAATACTAGAAGGGCCAAATAATTACTTATTTTGAGTATTAAAAGTACTACAAACAGTATTTTTATACTCAAAATAAGTAAGTATTTGACTTCTCCAGTATTAAATTTCTGCAAAAGTTTCAGCATTTTAAATTTACATATTACTTTTGCACAATCTGACAATATTTTATATTTATTTTATATAATACTTTTAAAGACACGAATTTATAAACGTATCTATTCGTTAATCGAAAAGTTAGTTACGAGAAGATTATAATGCTCTTACCTTATTATCTTTTGCAGTCTCTCGTAAAAATTACGTTTGCCGTAATACTAGAACTAGTTAATGTAATGCTATTCGCTCAACTACGACGTGTCTATTAACATTGTCATAAAACGTATTTTGAAATGCATTTGTTATTTAAGTCCACAAGAATAGATTCTTTTATTAGAAATATTCTCGTAACATTTTGCACAAAATTATCTACAATTAAAAATATAATAATACATATACAGAGTGTATATAGAATAAGATATCAAAATAATTTGTAAAAATATCAGAAAAAGAGTTAAAATAATTTTGTGCTATCTGTAATACGATTCTATTCGATAACATTGAAATCATACCCATTTAAGATACATGCAATTGATGCAATGTTTTTCAAATAAACAAATAAGAAGGGATTAGAAATAAAAAGCGATAAGTACACACTTTCATTGAAACAAATTTTTTTATACTTGTTACGTCATAATATTAGCTGTTGTTAAATTATAAAGAAATTGATTGAAGCTATTCGAAGTAACACGTTAGCACGCTATTCTTTTACAAAACGTTTCAAGAGAAAATAATTACCAGAACGATGTTGACACGTAACAAATTACAAGAAGAGCATAAAATTATAAATTGTTTTACAATTGCGTCTGGGGTCGTTTCTCGAGATAAGCTTTAATGTTAGGCAAAGCACGAACTTTTCCCACTAACTTCTTCAATTCGGGATGATCCTTGTTCGGATCTTCGGCCAAGACAAAGTTCAGCAAATCAAAATACGCAGCCCACAGGAAATCTGGCCACGATAACTAAAACAACAAATATTTTTTTGTTGTCTTTTTACGAAAAACAAAAGTAACAAAACAAGGATCATTAGCTTGGCACGCAATTAAAAGTTATTACCTTGCCTCCGACGAAATATCCGCCGTTCTTCTTAACTTGAGCCTCGAGTTTGTCGAGACAGAAAGACAGTTTTTGCAAGGCAGCCTCCTTGAGTTTTGCTTTAAAAACGGGATCTTGTTCCTTGTAATAGACAGCCAGAGCTATATATAAAAGTACATTACGTTTATCTTCCCGACTTTGTATCATACAGAGATAGTGAAAACTTTCCTCTCGTGAAAAACAAATGATAATTGTACAGTACGCTCCAATATCGCGCAATAATATATTACTTTTTAATTATATTGAAGAATTGCAGCTAGAACCTATTTCTAATGGGAACTCTGAGTAGCGTCACATGCGCGATTTTGCTATTATTTTTTTTCCTTAGACCGTACAACTTTTGTCTGAAATATTTTTTTGATGCGTGTTCTTTGAGATATTCGAATTGGGTTAAAATGATACATCTTGTGTGTACATATGTATATATACGTTTAGCGGAATCTCTCACAATAAATTGCATCGTTTATGTGTATCAAT
>NW_012027123.1:0-9837 GCF_000956235.1 Wasmannia auropunctata | reverse complement strand
TATATATATATATATATATATATAACTTCATCATCATAGACGGAGAATTTGTTATCTTAAAAAACTTTTGTGTTTAAATCTTTCATAATATAGCTAAAAAGTGTAAGCAATGGAAATAAAAAAAAAGTACATTTTATAGAGGACGAATAAAGCAATCAAATAGCACAGAGTTTAAAAAGAATTCAAGTCATATGTTATCAATTCCGAATTAATTTTCAGTTGCAAAAAGAATTCTTTTGCATTTGAAAATGAACTCAGAATTGATGATACACGACTGAATATATGAATGAATGCTTTTTAAACTCTCTGTACTGTCTGGGCATTCATAACTTCTGATTGGAATTTCAACATAAAAACATTAATCTTCTTTGTAAAAGAATATCAAATATCGCCAAAGAAGTCATTTCTTGACATTATTATAATTAATCTGACATTAGCCTGGATAAATAATTGAGATAATTGATAAATTATCAATTGACTTAATTATCTTGAAAACCTGACGTGCTGAATTTTTTTTGCTTGCGACATCGTTTTCAGCATTTAAAAATCTATATAAGATACACCTAATTCGGTTCAAAGTAATTTTTACTGTTAATTAATATAATTATGTAATTGATGACTTGTTATCAATTACTTACTCTCGCGTTTACTAACGACATTCTTACCTTGTCTTACATCTTCTATAGAATCAACAGTGGCATCGATCTTCATGGCCTCGAAATCATCGGATCCGTATAAATTGCCCTTCTTAGCGATAAAGCGTCCAATGGCCTTGGACTGATAATATTGGTTACCATCGATCTCCAGAACTGGCATTTGTCCCATGGGCATGTCTGCAATTTTATAAAAATATACCATTACCGCAAAACAATATCTGTTCCATTTGCGCGTTTACGATAGGAACACGACTAAATGTTCGTAGAAAAATAAAACTTTATTTACGCAAAGATAATTTAAAAAAATAAATTTTATAATAAAAATCAATATTTAGATGGAATATATATTGAAATTATGACCATTTCGTAATTTAAAGAAATAACGTATGAGATAATGTACTTGGTTTATACTTCGGCCAATCCTCGTGGCTGATTCGGACATCCTCGAATTTGATTCCGCAATGATTGAACATAAACCTAATTGGTTCCCCAAGGCCGGTGACGTTGAAATACATTAGCTTGTACGTCGGCATGTTCTGAAAATTGTATAAATGTGAGAATATATATATAAAATATCACTCTTCATTACCTTGTAGGTTGTAATCCGATATCTCGTAAAAGTCAAGACTCTGGTAATCGATGCGGAGCTGTTCGCAGACCGATAATGACTGAGCGTTTTGTTAGATACTGCGTATCTAGTTGCTAAAGATATCCAGACATGTTTTTACCAGGAAAGATGATGAAGGCATATAATGAATGAATTTACACACATACATATAAAATTATATTTAACAGAACACACGTGCGGAGATCAATGAAAAGAGAAGCATTTCTTTTATTTTCTAATGAAATTGAGATGCCTCATCGCTGAGCAGTGGATGCATGAAATTATATTAAAGTCTATCATTACAGTAATAAATAGAATTTTTCTCACATGTAACATTTTGCTGCGTTTTTTTTTTTATGTCGAATACAAGATGTAATTTTTTAATTGTTTTTAGCTTTTTATTTAACAATTATAAACGATGAAAAAATTAGCCATTAGGCAATTACATAAAAAATTATAAAGAATTAAAATAATTTTATATTGTTTGTAACACTATAATATATGATCCGATGTTATCAAAATTATATGTTATCTATGATACACGTAAATTTTATAATTACGCAACGTTTTGAAACAGATAAGTATAAGAGGATTAGAAATAGGAAAAGCAATAAGCACATACTTTTACTGAATAGAAAAGATTTTATTTCCTTTTTATATGTGTTACATAATAATATTAGTTATTACAGAGAAATTGATTACAGCTATTCGGAAATAACACATTAGCATATGCTATTCTTTTACAAAACGGAAAGAGAATAGTCATTAAAGAACGATGTCGACGTGTAACAAATCAAAGGAAGTGCATAAAGTAAAAATCGCTTTATTTACAATTGAGTCTTGGGTCGTTTCTCGAGGTAAGCTTTAACGTTGGGCAAAGCGCGAACTTTCTCCACTAGCTTCTTCAATTCGGGATGATCTTTGTTCGGATCTCCGGCCAGGATGAAGCTCAGATAGTCACAATTCCCAGCCCACAGGAAATCTGCCCACGACAACTAAAAACAACAAAAATGTATTTTTGTCTCTTTACAAAAACAAATGTAACAAAACGAAGGTCAGCAGCTTGGCACGCAATCAAAAATTATTACCTTGCCACCGACAAAGTGTCCGCCGTTCTTCTTAACCTGTGCCTCAAATTTGTCGAGATAGATGGGCCATTTTTGGAAGGCAGTCTCCTTGAGTTTCGCTTTGAAGGCGGGGTCTTGTTCCCAATAATAAAGGGACATAGCTGTCAAAATAAATTTGCATTGTAGTTTTTGCGTCGCGCAGAGATAAAAAAAAGTTTCCGTCATAAACCGCGATAGCAAGAGGAGCGATAATTACACAAGGCGCGACAATCATTCGGGAAATATACGGTTTGTTGATTTCAAAGTTTCAAACAGCCACTTTATGCGGAGTACCTTCATAACATTAGATCCCTAAATAGGCGTGTGCGCAGTATATGCATGCACTACTGATTAATCCCGTCGACGTGGAAGACTCGAGAAGTTACAATAGTTGATTGTTGTTTTGATGATTATGTAATTGACCACCTGTTGTTCTCTCGCGTTTTCTGACCGCTGATCATTCTTACCTTGTCTTATATCATCCATAGAATCAATAATAGCATCGATCTCCATGGCCTCGAGATCGTCATTTCCGTATAACTTGCCCTTCTTCGCGATAAAGCGTCCGATGGCTCTAGACTGATGATATTGCTTACCGTCGATCTCCAGGACCGGCATTTGTCCAAAGGGCATGTCTGCAATTTGTAAAAATTATTAGATTATTGCCAAACAATATCTGTTCTGTGTGCACGTTTACGCTAAAAACGTGACTAAATAGAACGTAGAACAATAAAACTTGACGATAAATACGAGGAATTTACAATTGCTTTACAAAGTAAATTTTATAATGCGAATTAATACGAGTAGATGAAAGAGCAATTAAAATTATATTATTTTGTAATCTCAAAATAATAGCATATGAGGTAACATACTTGATTTGTACTTTGGCCAATCATCGAAGGAAAGTCTAACATCCTCGAATTTGATGCCCAAATGATTAAACATGTACCTAATTGACTCCCCAAGACCGGTAACATTAAAATACGTTAGCTTGTACGTCGGCATCTGAAAATTATAAATAATTATAAAAATTATATTAAAATTGTAAATAATAAGTATTTGAAAATGAATGTATAAAATAGAATTTCACTAGTTTTTACAAAAGTTTAAATCGCTCGACTGGCATGTCAAGCGATTTAATGCCAGTAAATGCTATTCATACAATATAATTAACACACGCATGTAGTACATATATTATATTCAAAACACTTGTTAGATATTAAATACAATATTCATTTAGATTTCTTTAAATAATTGCTGTTGGTCATTAATTATGAAAAGTAATTAGAAATATAATTAAATTTAGCTTCTGACATTACGTAATTCAATTAGCAATTATCCTTATGGCAACTATAATATATTTGATATTTAAAAATAACTAATTTTCTGAAATATTAATTTAAATTACATCGAAATAAGCGTATTTCTAGAAGCAGGTTACAAAATAGGAGATATAATTCCTCATTACCTTGTAGTCTATAATCCAATCTTTCTAAAATGTCGAGGCTCTGCCAACCGATGTGGAATTGTTCGCGGACGGAGAACGACTGAGCGCGAGTGTTTCGTTGAAACGGTACTGCGTATATCCAGTTGCTTAAGGACATACATTTTTTTACCAAGAAGAGAATTATGGAGGAATACTGGATTCGTATACACACAATACACATACAGAATTACATTTCACACAGCGTGTAGAGGTTGCGTGTTACGCTAATGAAGAATGAAGGAAAGAAGAATGCAGGTCTCTTATTTTCTCATGAGATTGAAATGCTAATCACGGAACGCTTTGAATTATATCAAAGCCTATATACCATTGCAATAGCAAATGAAATTTTTCTCACACATAACATTTTGCTATACGTATTCGCTTTACGTCAAAAACAGGTAATTTTTCTTTAGTTTTTTATTTAACATCTACAAATGATTAAAAATTAGTCATTGCCATTAGTCAATTACACATCATAAAATAAAGTGATAAAAAGTCAAGATGATTTAGTACTATCGATAAGATCTTGTTTTAATGAAGAAACTGTAGATTGGTTGTTATCAAATTACAAAAGTCGAGATCGATTACAATATAATAATTATATGTTTTTAAATAGATAAGTTTTTAAAAATATTTTGTTAATATTTTGTTTTGTATTTTAATAATAAAATGATTACGCGATGTTTCGCCAGATAATAACGCTTTACATGCAAAATAATTTGCTAGCCATATGCTTTTCATAAATATTTGCTATATTTGTAAATTAATGACCGTGTTATCAGAATTTATCGTCATTGAGGTGCGGTTTTATACATTATGTGCAATATATAATACACATATCGTTACGTAAACTGTTTCATTATGCCTCTGCGCGCTATTAATAGCGACTTGTTATTTTTCAATGACTTGCAAGTTTCACGCGCATAAAAATATAATGAAAGATGAGTAAATAAACATTAAATATCAAGATGTTAATAACGGAACAATTACAATTTTGATATTTAATATTAAGAAAATTAAGAAGTTATAATTATTTATTATAAATAAAAAATATACGTGCAATTTTAATATTAAGAAAAGAATACGTGAGAAATAATGCAAAAAATTCATTAACTTAGGCCTTATTTTTTAATTTGAATTATCGAACTTTTTAATGTGTCTTTTAATATTGATACTTATATTCATACATAAAAAATTGATACGTATTAAATCTTTAAGATATTTTCTGTATATTACTATCTCTCTGTATATATAACGTACAAATGTAACAAATTCTTTAAAGACCTGCTTATATAGAGATCTTTAGAAAACACAAATCAGTTAGAATTCACACCTACAATAGAAAAAGAATTTTTTTCAAGCATTTAATATTGCAAGAATATTTTTGTAAAAAATCTATTGATCAATAATATTATTTTATCGATTTTTTTTGCCTAGAAAGGCTAGATGTATTCGATGTAATCGTCACATTGCGGCGTGGTACATAGAAAACTCACGTTTTCAATCTAGTGAATAGTCATGGACCCTCCTCAATTGCAACTAAATTGTGCGACCTTCGGTTGCATTACAGCTACACACTGTGGGTAACATTATAAGCGCAAGCATAAAAGCCATATCATGATATCACCGAAGAGGTATAATGCTATCTTCAATGCTATCCGGTGTGTAAAAGTAGATAGGGGGTTATCAGCATTTCGTAATCATCAACTTAATTACTCTGCATATATTTTATCACACACGCCCATTTGTATCAATAGCGCTTTGCAGACAGATATCTATTTATGCGAATATAAGTATTCAAGTTACTCAAAATATTTAAGATATTCAATCTAGACCTCTTGGCTCTGTGAAATTCATGACTCTACACTTAATATTACTATTAATTTTCTTCGATGTGAAATCGTCTCTAGAAGCCTAACGTATAACTAAAACTATATTTTAATTTAAATACAAAAATCATTTTAGAAAATAAAGAAGTAATTACATGGTGAATACTATAGAAATATAAATGTAAAATTGTAACAAATTGAATATGGAAAGGTGGGTTTTACGAATGCGAAAGAAATTATCAAAAAATAGTGCAAAAATAGCGATTTATTAAGATACAAAATTATATAATGAAAAAAATAGATAGTTTTTCAACATGTAATTTCAAATAATCTTATGTTATTTTTATTATTGCCATACGACAATAACAGTAACAATTAGTCTTCAACGAATGATAAAATATACATTTGTATCTTCTAATGCATAAATTTTAGATCTATCGTATGAGCCCGTCATACACGTAGCGTTTGAAAGAAAGAAAAATAGATATTTTATTCTCAAGTCAAGCATCAATAATTAGCTCTGTTAAAAAAACCAATCATAAGTCAAAATTATTCCGATTTTCACATGTAATTTTCATATTTAGTTGGCGGACGTTTCTCGATCCAATTTTTAATGGCCGGTATCTCCTCGATCTTCTTTTGGAGTTGTTTAAGATTCTCATATTTCTCGACAATGTTCTCTTTCATACAAAAGTTCATGTAATCCAAGAGACCAACGAAAGTGAAATCAGCCCACGTTAGAGCACCGCCGACAAAATAACCGCCGTTCTTCTTCACCTGAGCATCCAGACGCTCCAAGTAATATGGCACCGTCTCATCAACAACTTCGATCTTCTGTTTTTTAGCCTTCTCGTAGATTCTATAAATATCTAAAAGGCCATATTATATTTAGTATAAGTAAAAAAAAAAGATAAATAAAGATAACGACAATGTTTGAATTAAATGTTTCAGCGAATAAAATTAACTTTGCGAAAGGTCCGTTTGCGTTATCAAGATCTGAATACACCGAAGTCGTGAATTTCGAATCTGTATTCAAGCAAATGTCTGCTTCTGGTAGATAAGAGTTCAGATAAAAACTGAGTAAACAGAATAGTATTTGCTAACTTTCACATAAATCTTGTAAGGTATCGACAGTTGAGTCGATTTCCAGGGATTCCCAATCATTTTTGCCGGCAAGGCCGCATTGCTTCGCCAAGTAGCGACAGATAGCTACGGACTGATGGATTCTCTTTCCGTCTACTTCAAGCACAGGTACTTTGCCGAATGGCATGGCTGAAAGATGATATTAAGGCACGTGAATGTCACATGTTGATAAAATCGAATCATATATATTAGAGAATTAGATGTATCGTACGTACTCTGTTTAAGTTTCGGCCAATCATTCTTGTCGATACGTTCATCCACAAACTCGATGCCAGCATAGTTGAAGACCAAGCGAATTGGCTCGGCCAACGCCGTAAGATGGAAGTAAGTCAGCTTATAGGAAGGCATGTTGCTGAAAGAAAAAGCATAATTATTATTCTGCTCTTCATCATCTAATTCTCGCAACATGAAGATATTATTTAATGGCGGATAATAATATTAGCTTACAAAAAAATTTTTTTTAAATTATTTTAAACTAGACAATGTAACGTCATAAATATTATTTATTCCCTATAAAATGGATTTTTTTATTTCGATATCTTACATCTTAGCCATGTGTGAAGGATTTAAATATAGAATTTTGCTAAATTAGTAAATTTGCCTATAACGATGAAGTCAAATTATATACTTATATATATTTTAATTACAGCTTATGGCTATCGATACACATACATAATGTAATATAAGTAATTTAATCGTGATAGATTCCTAAATGTAAAGTTTAAATAGTTACAAAACCACGTAATTTATTAAAAAGAAAATTCTCACTCACAATATTGTACGATACAAACTCTTAGTTTATAGAGACATAAATGCATGACGCATAACTTACGCTGTAACTCACGTTTTTTTTCTTATCTATGATTATAAAACTAAATGCATGAAAAAATAGCACAGAAGTTTTTAGATTTAATATATTAGCATAACATTCATTTATTTGCAACTTGTAGATTTACACAATTTGACTTTTATCATACAAATATTTTTAAATAGTTTTTCAGCAAATCACTTTAATATCATAGTGTGCTTATTATACATAAAATGTGTCTTGTATACGGTGATATAAAACATATGTATAAAAACGTCAAAATTTTTATTTGAAAAGCTCTGTAAAATAAATGTACATTCAATTAACATTACGCAATTATCAGATTTCTTTAAATGATGTGTCTTCTTATTCATTATAATTGTGTTATATAAAATATAACAATTCTAATATTGATAAAAGATATCATTATTAATAATGAGGCACTTTTCTGTTCACATTCTTGGCTATTTAATACCTATTTTCTCTAACGCGGTATGCCAATCTCGTGATTACACCAAATCGATATTATCGTTATTATTGTTTTATCATGATGACAAGATTAATTAATTACTATCACAATCGTCACTAATTTGCCGGCCGGCACAATCAGGCGATGGCTACGAAAAGCTATTATGTAAGATTTTCGATGTATTATCACATATTTACAGTCTTGATTCAACTAGTCAAGTTTAAATCTAAACAGATAAGAATGAGCAAACTTTTCTTACAATTTCACGAACTCTACACAGAAAGAAAAAACATATGTGTCGCAACAGTCACAAATGGCGACGTTCGATGGTAGAGCTAACTGCTAAACTCGTCTATTCATTTAGCCCCCTACTAGTTCAACATCCCCACTTCATTGGTGTTCACGTGACTCACTTGAGCTCCAAAAGAAACTTACTAGAAAGATAGAAGCAAGAAATTTCCTGCAAAATACAACTAAAAAAAATATTATAAAAGTCAAAAAGACATTCCAATTTTTCATACCTGTCTTAACCCTTTGGACATATATCTATCACGTATCCTACCCTAATAGTTTTTTACATTATTTGAAATTAAGAAACGTAGATGGATTATAATAAGACTGAAAAAATAAGCTTTGCAAGTACAAAAAAAAATCAACAAGAAAATAGTAAAAATAGCGATTTATTGAAATACAAAATTATAATACATAATTTAAAATAAAGTTTATTTTCCAAAATTTAATTGGAAATTATCGTATAGCATTTTCATTATTATCATACGACAATAGGAATAACAATCAGCCTTCAACGAATTAAAACATATAATTGTATCTCCAGTACATAGCTCAAGAATCTATCACTACCTTTTGTAGTCACATTTGGAAAAAAGAGGAATTCATATATTTTATTCAAAACAAGCAAAAATTCAAATTATTCAACGAACAATACTCAGTCGAAAAATAATTTTATGAAATTAATTACTCGAATTAATTTGCCACGAAGATAGATTTTGGACGTTTTTGGATCCAGCTCTTGATGGCCGGTATTTCCTCGACTTTCTTTTCGAGTTGCTTCAAGTTCTCATACTTCTCGACAATGTCCTCTTTCATCATGAAGTTCAAGTATTCCAAAAGAGCAACGAAAGTGAGATCGGACCATGTCAGAGCACCGCCGACGAAATAACCGCCGTTCTTCTTCACTTGAGCGTCCAAACGCTCCAAATAATATGGCACCGTCACCTTGGCAGCTTTAATCTTCTCTTGTTTAGCTTGTTCATTGCTCTCGTAGTGGAAACCAGCAATATCTAATACAAGCAAAAAAAAAAGATAATTAGACATACAAGATATGACAAACGGTTCGGATCAAATATTTTAGTAGAGCGAAACATCAGTGTAGAAAAATATATTTCTTTCTTATATTATCATTGTTTGCGAATAAATCTGTTCGTACTATCGAGATAAATCCATCAATATCGTGATTCAAATTGTGAAATTGAAGTGATTCTATTTTAAAATTAAATCTTTAGTTGGCTCTAATAAATAAAAGAGATAAATATTGTATAAAAAGAATGTTATCTATATACTCACTGGCGCGTAAATCGTGTATAGTATCGACAATCGAGTCGATTTCTAAAGACTCCCAATCATTCTTGCCAGCAAGACCACATTGCTTCGCCAAATAACGGCAGATAGCTACGGACTGATCGATTTTCTTTCCATCTACTATCATTACAGGT
>NW_012027122.1:12628-25010 GCF_000956235.1 Wasmannia auropunctata | reverse complement strand
AGTTTGGTAAGTATAAACGATTTCTTTCTTATTCATTCGTCCACACAACACACACATTCGGTGCGCTTACAAAATGTTTCTTAACTAATAAATACAAATCAATTCTCTTGAGTCTGTATGTCAAATATAATGGAAAATAATACATCACACATAAAAAGGGTAATTCTTACATAAATTGTGGCTATTGCCATCGCAAATAACAGGAAATGATATAATAGTGGATGGTTTGTCCATCAAACGCAATAAACAAAGCAGTATTAATAACTGAACACGAAATAAAGTATAATATGCCTTCTCGGGTCTTTCGTCTTTCGCAGAACCACAAATCTCGTTTGTGAACTAATTCAAAATCATATAAACTAAGGAAAATTAGAACTGAATAATTTAACATATCACTGTGGAACGCTTTAAGGTAAATAAACAAATATCGCTTGAATAAAACACAAAATAATAAAAATGGTCCACCTTTTAGTGGCCATGTCTAGTCTTTGTAACGCGAATCGAGGTTTGAGTCTCTCGCGGATGTCGCCGATGTTTCAGGCTCCGCCTCAATGTCCCGTTGACTCACCAACACTCTTCCTGTGGCTGGAACTTCCTCGTTCGCCGCTATCCCCATTATGTTGTTACGAGCCTAGCCCAACATCGCGTTTGCGATATCCAACTGAAAATTCGGCTCGTCGGCAGCAGGAATTGTGGCCGGATGCGCGACCGTTGCAGGCGATGGCTGGAAAGCCAACGGTTGCAAGGTTAGATTAGGTTGGAGGGTGGGGGGTCGTCTCGTGTGCGTTGAGTCGTGTGGACGTGTTTCCGTGGCGCTCCGCCTTCTCCGTACACGACCGTGCGGAATAAACGCGTTTAGCGTCTTAAAAACGCGTCTAGTGTGTGCGGCTCGCGATTTTACATTGATTTGTGTAATTTTGTATGTGGGAGTTTAGTATTGTCGGAGAAATAAGCGATTTTTCAGTGCCGTGAAACGTGGCTCGTGGCTACGGCCCAAGATGGCCATCATCCTTGCCGTGTGCGAGCCGTGAGAGTGTGGATAAGTGTCTTCTTCTCGGGAACTCTCTTCGAGCTTCGGGCACAGTGTTCGTTTGTGCGTGCTGCCTTGCGAAGGCTTTATAGTGTGGCTGGTGATACTCCGGACTTACTCTGAAATAACCGCGAAACTTATGTGCGGGTCGAGCGGTGCGTTACATAAGTGACGCGTGCTCCGAAAGGCGCGGGAACTCGCTCGCAACGTATATGAACCTTCGGGATATACGGCGGGCACGGGAGTGTAGCGCGGTAACGCTTAATTTCGGAGTGAAACGGTTTCTGCTGTTCGGATCCAGTGCATAATTACTCTGTAGAGAATTAAATTAGGTAGGAAACGTGCCCCGTGCTGAGGTCGGTGCTCGTGCACACGTATTTTCGCGTGGGCTCATGTAAGTGGGCCCCTGGGGAAGTGCACGATCTTGGTTGTGCATACTTCGTGGCGGCAGCGCCACGTGCGTGGAGAGTGACTGACGGGGCGTGTACTTGTGCCGGACAGCGGTCAGTGCGGTAATAAATGCACTAAGTGCACATGGTGTGCGGAGTAGCATGCCCGGTTGTGTTGCACAAAAGTGAACGCGTGGCGGCGCGCGCCGCGCCCGCATGTGCATGACCGCTATGGCCGTGATGGCAGCGATTTTTGCTTACGGTGACGTGTAGTGACGCTTTGCATGCAACTTTCCGAATGCCACTGTTTGATTGCATGCGTAATTAATTAGCTAGGTGCAGTGTTGGGGGCCGGTGGCGGTTGGCCAGCTGTTCCTCCGTGTTGGAGGGTCTCCGCTGCCCTTGCGGGGCGCCTGACGGGCTCTTGGGACCTACGGTCTCCCCTTGCTATTGTAGCCAGCGTGGACGTCCTTGGGGTCCAGCGCTCTTTAACTCCTGCCCGCACGCGTTCTGCACCCGCTGCATCGGCTGGGCATCATTAACAAGGTAGGAATTGCAAGTGCACCGTTGTCAGGGAAGCGAGAACCTCGGGCGGTTTCTTGGCAGAAAGACTTACGGTCTCATATCATTGCCTTAAATACATATAGAGTGACTCGTACAGGATATTCTAGGCAGAGTTATACTCCTGCACATTGACTTGACATTTGGCCTCGAAAGTGCATATTGCATTTATGCGGGAGTGGAAGAGGCGCCCACGAGCTGGGCGCGCGTGTAGTTACGCGAATGACTTTTGGCACGGATATTGCTTACGGAAATTCTCAGTAACGGAGTACGAGAATAATTGTAGTAGGCCCTGGCAACGTGTGATATTAACTAACTTAAGTTAATCGTGTGCGTCCGCGCCGAGAATGCAGCCATTGCACCAGTAGGCTTGCATCCGCACACGAATACACGAAGCTGCGCCTGATTGTGCTGTCGGAGAATTTGACTTTTGGAGGGCTTGTGACGAGAGGGACCTACCAGCTGATTGACAGGGAGGCCCAAGAACGGAGTTAAAGTGCCACGTGCATATGTGTGCATTTGTAATCGTCTGTTGTGCCGTGCACTCTCGCGAAATATTCGGGACGGCCCTTAGTACATACGCGTAATCTTTTTCGGGAATATTCATATACATTTACATTTATAATAGTGACGGATGTGTTCGCGAGGAAACTGGCTCCGAATTTTCTCATGCGGTTATATGAGCTTTCCTTGATTACTGTCTTTGTAACATTACATATTGCGATTCTGTTACAAATAGCAGTGTCATAAACTATTAAGTACGGAACGATTGATATTTGATTGCGGCAAATATGTCTTGCGGTACGCCTTTGCGTCATTAACTGCACGCTCAATAGATTGCGTGAATGGGGCCGCGCCCTGAGATAACCTCTCCGTACTCCGAGTGCTTTACACACAGGTGGCAGTTGAGGTTATGGTGCCCGCGACGGGGGCCTGGATACAAGCGGAGATATATGCCGATCTGGAATTGTGTGTACCCTACATGTTCTGCGAATATGCGTGGTGTCAGTTCGTATCGCTCTCTCTATGCCTAATACTGTGGAGAGACACGTAATCTGGATATAACGTGGAGCGGATCCCCGAGACCCGGGAACTCGTGTGTCATACGCATAGAAAAATATCCTTGATGCTTATCTGCTGAAGCCTCGCATTGAGAGGCACATGTACATAGATTTCAGTAATGGTAGTATCATACCAGCTTGGGTATTGTACACGAATACATATATATATTTGTGTACTGCATATATGCACATGGTGTTTCTGTACTGATGTGCAGTCGTGCCTGCTGGACTGGAAATAGTATAGAGATTGTCATAATTAGATACATAATTAGGCGAGAGTCAGCCTATCTACAAGAATTTATAATAGGAAACATAGTTTGTAGATGCGACATCTTAGTCGAGACGATGAGATCTGCCTGGGCATGTATTGTACATTGTAATTATGCATAGGTAGCTATTAAGCTGGCACATGTGACAGGTGTTAATAGCAGATAGTATCATAGAAGATCAGTAGTAGAGTAAAATCACCTGTGATAAATTATTAAGATATACTATTATACCGCGAGAGAACACATTATTATCATGCCTGTGTGTATGGCATTGCTTGACATTAACGTATAAATATTAATTATCAATATATTCAGTGAATGGGAAGTATCTCGATATTGAGATTTAACGTAGAAATATACTGCAGTAACGGTGAGATCTGCCTATCAGAAATTATTGCTTGTGAGCATATACTGTATATTGCAGTAATGTATATGTAGTTATTGGATTGGCACATGTAACATGTGCTGAGGATAGATAATATTAGAAAATGATTGATAGCAGAGTAGAATTACTTGCAGACTGTTAAATATACTACTATACTGTGAGGGAACATATTACTAGCATACCTGTGCATATAGCTTAGCGTAGCTATTACACGAGGGACATTAACTATTTAATATAATATGTGAATGGATAGAATCTCGTTATTGAGATTTAATGTAGGATTATATTGTAGCAAAGGTGGCATACTATCATTATATCTGATTGTGTTAATGAATAGAAATTGAGTCTGCCTTGTACTGCATTATTGTATTGCGGGGACACATATGTACAGCCACGCTGGTTTATGGATGTGGCACAGGGAATGATAATGATTATAAATGACATTGCCTGTCAGACACATAAGGTCTAGGATAGATTGTGGAATTGAGTCGTTTGTAGATTAATTGACTGAATAGACATATTCTCTGTTGAGTGATTTAATATAATAGCGCGTGTGCGCATGACATAACTTGTGTACTGTGTAAGAGATATTAACTATGTAGTATATATATTAGATAAATAGATAGGAGACGTGCCTCGCTTCTGAGATACAACGAATGAGTATAGAGATAAGAAGCGACACATTATTATTATTATCATTACTCTCAATTAATGGAATTGACTAGAATCTAAATTTGTATGGAGTTATACTGCCACATTGAAGGAACGCACAGCGGGCTGGGAGACGTCCTGTGTGTAAATAGCAATAACTGCAGTTAATTGAGACTGAGATATAATTATACTATATAGAGAAATGATTAGCCATTAACTATAAATCTTATGTTATGTCGCTATACTAGGACTCTGAGTGTAATTAAAATACAAAAAGAGATTGTTGGTCAAATCAGAACCGGCAGTAAAGCGGTACTTCTAAGATTAGTCAGCCTGTGTGGCCTGTCACTGTTTGACAGGTGAGGTTAGGGCGCCCATGTGCAGCGCCCGGGATGGGACAGTACGTCAAAGGGGATTGCTGGAGAGGATGTAAATTGAATATATATCTTTATTTCGCATTTATCTGTGCTTCATAGCACCCGGGTGACGTCCCCGGCCCATAAAAGCGGCTGGGTGATTTCCCCCCCCCCCGGGTTGTGTTGGATATTTAATATTGAAAATCTGAATATTTTCCCTCGTCTCCTACATCGAGGAAGCGGATCTGCGGAGGGCGAGTTCCAGGTAGGAGCACGGCTCGCCCATCCGCGGCACCGTGGGAGTAGCGGTCGCCGCAAACAAGGTTAGAGCGGTGCATGTATTGCACGTGTAAGGATATGTCATTTCGTATCATATTGTGAGCTGGAGAATATAGTCACGGAGTACTCTGTAGTCAGATTCGGTGCGCGTTCTGAAATGAGCAGCTGATTCAACTGAGCATGAACTATACATGTACATGATAACCAAGTGACATGCATTAAGCAGGATTTTCATGAAACTCAAATACTAACGTAGATAGCTAATGGATTAGCATTTATGACTCACTGTGACTCGCATACAAAACGGAGGATATAAATAAGGGCGAATTCTCATGAAGTTTTGATTTTGATCTAAAGGGATAGTCGGTAAATGCCGAAAGCAATATTATGCTCTTGAGATGATCGCAGGGTGCTCAGTGGTTGACAGAATTTGCACTGCCTAAACAACACTCAATATTTACAACGAAATTAACAAATAAATAAATAATTAAATAGTGTAAAACTCAAAGAGCGGACGACACGCGTACGGTCGGATTTCTATGCACGGTATAACATTGGGTGATAAACTATTTAAAGGATAGAACGTGGCGGAAGGTTGATCCTGCCGAACGTTGGTAGTGACCCTGTTGCCGGTGTGGTGAACATAGTTACGAGCAAATAGAGGCATTGCGTTACAACTATGAGTGATTGGTGATGCAAATATAGTCGCGCTCACATAAGTCCGCATCAGAGAACAAGAGCGAGAATAAGAATACGAAATTGAACAAACCAATTGCAACTGTGAGAACACTGGTGGACTTAGTGCCACGGTGTTGATGGTGTTCCTGCACCTTGATCGAGGTAGACATATTAAATATCTTAGTATACGCATTAGTACAGATAGTTTGACCTGGCAATTCCTCATATCCTGGGGTAGGGTATTGAAGAGGATCAACAGCCGGCTTACGCCTGGAAGGATAAGTAATCAGCTGTAGAGGTATACGCGGCTGTAAAGTGTACATAGATTGTAAATATTAGTGTTCTAAGTTTTTTTGGAGTTGTAGAAATTTGTTACAATTGGTTTGTTTTGAAATCGGCGCTAGCGTTATCATTATTATTGTTTAAAGAGTTAGTAATTGTTCTAGTTTTTTAAGCTTTAGTTAGGTTTTGGCGCTGCTAAAGTTATCATTGTTATTATTAGTATGCCACAGAGTTACGTAGACTAGTGATTATATTGCGTTGCGTTGGGTTTTTAGTTGAGTTTATTGCGTTAGCCGAATTCATCATGTATAGTTATAAGGTTGTTACTCATAGTGTATAAGGCGGTTCCTAAGCACCCCCCCTCCACTGTTGTGGGGTGGTTCATTGGAGAGTCCAACGTTTTTGGTGAATTCAGAGATTATAGCGATAGGGCGGACTTACATAGAGTCAGTGCGACAAATCAAATACGGTGCATAGACCCCCAGTGATACATTATTGTACGCGCTGTTTCTGGGGGTGGGCACGAATCTATAACGTGTTGTGATCGGAGTATCGCCTGTGTGAACGGCATAGGCTGAATCGAGGGTGCTAGACTGCGAACGTGTAGGAGGGTCTGAGCCGAATCGGCGAAGAGGAACAAGGGTTAATCAAGATCTCTCTCGTCTCGTGTCTGTGATCCCCGCTTACCAGGCACGAGCTAAGGGGCAAGAGTGAAGCTCTTGACAAAAAGTCAACCCAAATCAAACATGATGGAAAGTCAAGATAAGGAAAAACCACCCTCGGGGACTCGGATCCCTGAGGAACGGCGCGAGGGGGATGCTTGTCCCTGTCCCCCCGCGTCGACAACATGCGAAGGGAGTGGGGCAGGGGGGACCACGACCCCTCTGCTCAAACCTGCGATCGTGAAGATGGAACACGTTAACTTGGATTTAACGAAATACGGAAGAGGCAGACACATCCCTAAGGATACGTCTGCAACAGACGCGGATGTTAGCATGGAGGAATCTCAAGATGAGCACTTTAAGAAACCAGCCCCAAAGGAAAAGAAGACGAAGAAGAAGGCAGCCAGCAAGGACTCCCCGGAGTTGGAGTACATTTCCACGACGGAAGCCGGCCCGTCGTCCAGGCCAAGTACGCCTGGAAACCAGGATGTAGAACTGGTCTCCTACACGCCTGGGACGAGGCCAAGGAGAGGTTCCGACTCATCTCGAGCGTCAACGAAAAAAAGGAAACATAGGTCCTCCCCCGAAGACGCGGATGAGGAGGATGAACCTCTATTTAGTAGATTTACCGACGTGCAAACGCAAGCAGTTCAAGACCGACTAGAGCAGATTGAGGAGCTGTCCTCTACCGATATGGCTGCAAGAGCCAACGAATGGCTGAACGAAGTAGAGAGTTGTAGAGGGAAATCCAAAAACATTAAGGGATCCTTTACACATAAAATGAAAGTCGGTATTGCAGCAGCCGCGGGGGCAATGAAGATCCTCGCTATGAAGGCTTCCATGGATGGAGACTCAGGGTTCATGAGAGCCAAAATAGCTGAGCTCCAGAGAGAAATGAAAGCTCTCAGAGAAGAGAACCAACAATTGAAGCTCTAGGTAGAGGATTTGCGTAGTGGGGCTCCACTGTTTAGAGAAGCGGCTATGGAGAGTGGAGCGGGAACATCCAGGTCCCCTGGGCCGTCAGTGGAATTCTTTAGCCCGATGGCAGAGATGCCGCAAATGATGGAAGATAAAGAGATGATGGATGCGCGCAGAACTCCGGTAAGACCGAGGGGGTCTCCCAATTACGAACCAAGGGACTTCCCTGTAGGAAACGACTTCTTCGAGAAACTTACGGGGGCAATAAGTTTGGCTGTGGCTAGAGCCATTAAGGAGCACCTGCCCAGAGAAGATAGGGTTAAGACACAAGAAAAGCCGGGACCGCAGAAGCTTGTGGATAGAATCAAGCGCGTAGAAAGGCTCTCCTCCCATTCAGGAGCTGCAGAGTCCCAAACGGAAGATGAGAGACCTGCGCGTAAACAGGGGCCTAATAAGGGACCGAACAAAAAGAAAACCCTAGCTCGATCTGTACGAGAAGAAGTACCGGCCACACCGGTTAAAAGTGTGATAGAGAGGACAGAAGATGGGAAAGGAAGCGCTGATTTCTTCTCTACCGCTGGCTGAACCTAAGCAGAATAGGCCCATGGATAGAGGGGCACCGAGGGAGAACACTGACGTGAGGCGAAGACGCGTTCCACGGTCTGCCGCTAATGCGATTTTATTCCCAGAGGAGATGAAATTTGCGGAGGTGGTCAAAAAAGCCCGGAACAGCGTTAAACTAGAGGAGCTCGGTATCGAACATACGAGGTTGAGAACCACGTTGGCCGGTGCGGCGCTTTACCGTTGAATTACCGGGCAAAGACATGTCACCTAAGGCTGATTTGTTGGCAGATAGACTCAGGGAGGCCTTCAAGGATTCGGAGGTGCGCATCGCCAGACCATCCCTGAGGGGGGAGTTGCGTCTTTCGGGCCTGGACGCATCGATCACCCCGGAAGAGCTTAAGGTGGCAATGGCCAATACTGGGGGTTGCGCTGTGACCGACATTAGACTGGGACAATATAGGATCACGAGGAATGGGGCGCGAACGGTGTGGACTCAGTGCCCGCTGAATGCAGCAATGCAATTGACGCAGGAGGGAAGGCTCCGCGTAGGCTGGTCCACAGCGAGAGTGGATCTGCTGAAGAAGCGTCCCGTTCAGTGCTTCAGGTGTATGGCATCGGGTCACGTCGGGGAGAGATGCCCGAGCGAAGTGGATCGCTCGGCCTGTTGCTTTAATTGTGGGGCGGAGGGGCAGATTGCCAGAAATTGTGGAAATACGCCCGAATGCCCTGTCTGTAAAGAGCTGGGACGCAGATGCGACCACAGGGCAGGATCCGAGGTATGTCCGCCATGCCCGCCGAGGAATATTAGGAGCACGAGTCAAAGCCCGAAGCCACAGAGACTACCGGCCGATCGGAGAAATGTGGCCGTGGCTAACCCAGAAGTATAGTTACAATAGCGCAAATTAACGTGAACAGGTCAGTGGGGGCCCAGAACCTCCTCATGCAAATAATGCATGAGAGAGGATGCGGCCTGGCCTGTTTGCAAGAACCGCATTCTGTCCCTGATGACTCAAGATGGACAGGATCTGCGGAGAATCCGCCTATGGCGGCCATCACATGGCAGGGATCAGTTGCGCCAAATGCGGTGAGTGTTGTGAGTCGGGGCATTGGCTTCGTGGCAATAAGATGGGATGGAATGGTGGTAGTGTCCTGTTATTTCTCCCCTAACAAGGGGATAAACGAGTTCAGGGCATATCTTCAGTCAATTAGTAGTGCCATCGTGGATAATGAGGGGCCCATTAATCATAATGGGCGACTTTAATGCCCGATCCCACTTGTTCGAGGACATACATTCTACGGTCAGAGGGGATGTGCTGGTCACATGGGCGGCGGCACTGGATCTGAGATTGGTCAACGAGGGAACAGATCCTACATGTGTCAGACCACAGGGAACCTCGGTGATTGACTTAACATGGGTATCACCTGCCGTACTGCCGGCCATTAGGTCCTGGGAACTCACGGTTGACGAGGAGTCATTGTCTGATCACAGACATATCTTCCTCCAACTGCGAGGCAAGAGGAATCTGGCGGCGGAGCGTCCTGCACTAGGCTTCCCCAAGTGGAACCTAAAAAGCCTTAGGCCAGAAATCCTGCAGGCGAGTCTGACGATATCTTACTGGCCAGCGATCAGAGAGAACGAAGGCGCGGAGGCGTTGGCTGCGCGATTGCAGAAGGCGCTGAAAGAAGTGGCCGATCTATCTATGTCCCGACACAAGGCCCGCGGACGGAGGGCGATCTATTGGTGGAACGAGTCCATCGCCGCCCTAAGAAAGGAATGTAATGCTCTTAGAAGAAAAATTACTAGGGGCCGCAAGAGGAGACGAGCCACAGTACCCGACCTGGAGAAAGAGTTAAAGGGGAAACGGAAGCAATTGAGAGGGGCAATACATGAGTCGAAGAAAAACTCTTGGAACGATCTCCTGAATACAATTGACCGGGACCCGTGGGGCCGCCCATACAAGTTAGTATTGGGAAAACTACGTCCACAGGAGAAGCCGATCTGTGAGACGCTCCCACCGGAGGCGCTAACTCGAGTTATTGAGGGACTGTTCCCAAGGGTGGAGGAGGAACTGCAAGTAAGAGATAGAGAACCCGTTCAATGGGATGAGGACTTCTCCGTATCCGACGAGGAGATTCAATGGGCGGTCGGTAAAATTAAGTACGCCGGGAAAGCACCTGGCCCCAACGGAATAATGGGAGGAGCGATCAAAGAGGCATTCACGGAGATCAGTGGGCCTTTGAAGCAATGCTTCACAGCCTGTCTGCGAGAGGGAGTATTTCCGCGCTGTTGGAAAGTCGCAAGACTGGTCTTGCTGAAAAAGCCCGGTAAACCAGATGGCGCACCATCCTCGTACCGCCCGATCTGTCTTCTCAGCGAACTGGGAAAGATGCTCGAGAGAATCCTGGTTAGGAGGATTCGTTCGAGCCTCCGCGAGGGCATCGGAATTTCAGATAAGCAGTACGGATTTAGAAAGAAAAGGTCAACCGTGGATGCTATCTTACGATTAAAAGAGATTCTGGAGCCAGTGTACGGAGATGAGAAATTGCATGCCATTGCGATTTCTTTAGACATCTCCAATGCTTTTAACTCTCTACCGTGGGAGAGCATAAGACAAGCTCTAATAGAAAAAGAAATACCCAACTATCTGAGGGTAATTACCGACAACTACCTGGCCAGTAGATGGATCGTATGGATCGATTCCAAGGGGCGCAAAAGAAAAATGCCCATGTCGTGTGGAGTGCCGCAGGGATCCGCGTATGGTCCAGAGAGCTGGAATCTGGCCTACGACGGGGTGTTGCACGAGGACCTGCCCGCCGAATGCCATGTTATATGTTACGCGGATGATACTTTGGTGGTCGCGCTGGGGGAAAACCTGAACATTGCTCGCGCCCGTGCGGAGATGGCTGTGTCCCTTATAGTTGCGCGTATCGAAGGCTTAGGACTAAAGATCTCTCCTGAGAAGACGGAGGCGTGCGCGTTCTCAAAAGCGCACAGGTTTGTACATAATGACTCGGTACTGGTGAGGGGTGTACTGGTCCCGCTCGGCTCCTCGCTGAAGTACCTGGGTCTCGTGCTCGGGCGCAAGTGGACATTCCGAGAGCATTTTGCCCAGGTCTTGCCAAAGGCGGAAAAAATGTCGTTGGCATTGGCTAGGATAATGCCAAATCTGAGGGGCCCGTCTGAGTTGGTTAGACGAGTGTACTGCGCTGTCATACACTCGGTCATGTTTTACGGAGCTCCGGTCTGGGCTCCCACTCTTAACGCGGATCGGAGGGTGGCGAATGACATCAGAGCCCTGCAGCGCAAGGTAGCGTTCAGAGTGATTGCGGGATACCGCACCATTTCCTACCCGGCGGCGTTTTTACTATCGAGGGTAATGCCAGTCGAATTCTTAGCGGAGAGGCTGAGAAACATCTTCATGGACACGCGGCAGATTCAGAAGCGGGAGGTCCCATTGACTCATCGCATTCACGACCGGATCAGGGAGAGGGCGCTGGACTCGGCCCTACTTAGATGGGAGGAAGTCTACAGAAGACCCGGCACTACGGCCGTAGTAGTTAGGCAGGCAATAACTCCACATTTAAGTAGGTGGTACAAGCGGACACACGGTCAGTTATCATATAGGATGACCCAAATTTTTACGGGACATGGGTGCTTTAACTCGTTCCTCCACCGTATTAACAGGGCCCCGAGTGGCGCCTGTTCCTTCTGCGACAAGAGCGAGGATTCGAATATCCACACTTTAAGTGAGTGCCCCGCATGGACTCCCGATAGGGATAACTTGGTTAGGGTGATAGGGCCCAAACTAGATTTAAGATCTGTGGTGTTCGCCATATTGGAATCACCAGCCAAATGGGCTGCGTTGCGTGAATTTTGCGAGACTATAATGCTTAGAAAGGAGGAGGCTGAACGGGCGCGCAAGGTCCAGGCGGCCGAGGAGGAGGTCAGGCTAGCGGGGCTGGCCGACCTGGGAGAGACGGATAAGGAGTAGCGAGGGAACTTCTTTTCCCCTCCTTTCTCTTTTTTCCCTGGACACTTGGGATAGTTGAACATCGGTTCTATTTTTTGGAGGTAGTCTGCTTTTGTTGTGAGCGCTTTTCGCTCATGATCCCCGAGGGTGGCCCTGAAGTAGTGCTCTCTAGCGGTTCCGGGGTCACCTTCATATGAGATCGGGTCGACGTTCTTCCGTGGTGAATTTTTAGTGGGTAGGCGCCTAGACCTCTTCATCCGGTCAGGTGAATCCCACACTCCCCCGCATGCAGGCGCGGGGGGTCTAAGAAGATTTTTACACCACGT
>NW_012027122.1:11222-11979 GCF_000956235.1 Wasmannia auropunctata | reverse complement strand
GCCCGGAATTATTCGTCGTAGCGCGGGACTAAGCCGGCAAGAGTGACTCAAAGGGGCTCTTGTTGTTTGACCGTTAACGACACGTCCGCACTCAACGGGCGATGCGAAGCAAAGACCTGGATCATGGCGTCCGAGCCGATGATCCAACCCGCCACTTTCGTGGTCGGTGGGGTTGGCGCAGCCAATCACGAGACGCTCTCGTGAATAGGTAGCTATTGTGGTATTAATCCGCGTCTTCTTCGACTCTCGACCAATGAGATGTCGAGCTGGGAAAGTGGTTCCCTCATGCAATGTATCAATGCGCGGAATTGGGCGCCAACCGAGAGTATACAAATAATATGTCCAACATTAGTGGACAAAACCTCAGAGATGGCTCTGTAGGTTCGAGATAATCGATCCAAAGTGGTTTCCTCTCGAGAGATCGATCTTCTGGAGACTCCCCACAATCTTAGGAAGTTCCCAAAAGAGACTAGGCTAGTGGAACTTCTGGAAATTAATTTATTAGTGGTTGGATCTGTGCCAATCTTTATCAGAACAATCTATGGATCTCAAATGTGGCTAGATTTTGCCAAATTAACTTTTTAACTAATTAACAATGTAATCTCTCTAATTTGTGGACCGTTGTGGGTCCCTTTTCATAAGAAAATAAAATACAACTGAATTCTGGCACATTCAACTCTATTGGGAAGGTAATTGGTTAAATCATAAATGAATATTATCAAGTAACTGAATTGTGGTCTTAAACTAATTAATCTTT
>NW_012027122.1:9030-10898 GCF_000956235.1 Wasmannia auropunctata | reverse complement strand
TATTGTGCGCGGCCGTCGTGCGCGCTGTCGTGCAGATCGTCCAGAGTTACCAACTCAACACCCCCTCTCGGGCTGATACGACAGGGCCTTAGTCCCAATATTTCCATGAGACGAAGATGCTTGATTCTGCTGAGTCCCTTCGTGAGAATGTCGGCCGACATTTGATCAGTAGGAAGATAATTGACTGAAATCAAACCGTTGGATAAAGATTCGCGTACAAAATAATACCTTATGTCTATGTGCTTGCTTCTCGCATGATGTACGAGATTCCCTGCAAGCTTGATTGCCCCCTGGTTATCATTGTAGATCGGGGTACGGTCGTTGACTTTTAATTCCATTTCCTCCAGGAACCCACGAAGATATATGGCTTCTTTTGAGGCGTCAGATAGCCCCATGTATTCGGATTCGTTTGACGATAAGGCAACGCTTCGCTGCTTTCTAGAATCCCAAGTGATGGGTCCTCCACTCCAAATAAAGCAAATCCCGGTGTGGGATTTCCGATCCGTCAAGTTTCCTTCCCAATCAGCGTCTACATAACCGGAGAGAGGAACATCGGTGGGTGTGTAGAACAAACCGACGTCCGATGTACCTTTGAGATACCTTAATACACGTTTTGCTGCAATCCAGTGTGTTTTGTGATAATAGTTGTTGAATTGTCCTAGATAACTGCAGGCAAAACTGATGTCTGGTCGTGTGACAACAGCTAAATAGTTGAGAGCACCTACTAGTTCTCTGTATGATAATTTTCGATCTTCAGTGTTTGATTCCCCTTCTGGCTTACACAACTTGACACTGGGATCCAAAGGAGTTCCGACTGGCTTGCAATTGGACATGCCGTATTTCTCCAGCAATTCGTTGATGTAACTACCTTGATTTATATGGATGCCATTTTCGACTCGACGAAATTCCATTCCGAGACAGTGATGTAGTTCACCTAGATCCTTTAAGTCAAAATGCTGGTTGAGTTTGTATCCAATTTCGTTTACCAGGTCGTCGGAATCAGACGCGACAATAATGTCGTCAACATAGGTCACCAGAAATGCATTGGCATTTCTTTGTTTTATTCTGTATACGCAAGGATCGGCGCTAAAAGACTGAGCTCCAATTTCCTTAAGTATCGCATTGAGTTTTGTGTTCCAGACTCTTCCGGCTTGCCTGAGCCCGTATAACGCCTTCTTCAGGAGACAAACTCGATCGTCGTGCTCTAATTCTTTTAGCATCTTCTTTGCCTGTTGTCGAGTGCTGTAATCGATCGTTTTCATCGAACAGATGCGTTTTATTATCTGTTTTAAATGCTTCGGAGGCTCCAGAAATACTTCCTCCTCAAGTTCGCCGTTCAAATATGCCGTTGACACGTCAAATTGACGAATCTTCATGTTAAGCTTAACGGCAGCAGCAACAATCGTCCGCACCGAACTTATTCTGGCTACAGGAGAAAAAGTTTCCTTGAAATGGACTCCCGGTTTCTGCAAAAAACCTTGCGCCACTAGGCGTGCCTTTCTTTTCAGGATGGAGCCATCTGGATTTGTTTTGTTACGGAGTACGATGCGACTGCCAATTATAGTTTTGTTCTCGGGACGTCTCACGATTTCCCAGGTGTTATTTTTGATAATGGATAACACCTCGTCGGCCATTGCATCTAACCATTCTTCTGTATCGTTTCCTGACATCGCTTCATTAATCGGAACTTCCGACGCGAGAGCCGCTTCTTTTTCTTCGGCAATTTGAACTTCATCGTTTTGCATTTCCCGATGGGTTTGGTATTGTTTCTTAGGACGATCTCTTTGACCAGTTCTCAAAAGTCGTGGTCTTCCAGGTCCACGTTTCTCGATTTCTTGTCTTTCTTCGACGATGTCATCATTGATTTC
>NW_012027122.1:6509-7866 GCF_000956235.1 Wasmannia auropunctata | reverse complement strand
TCTGGAGTCGGAAGTGAATCTCTCGATTCAATGGCGCATCTGAAATTCTCATATTTCTACTGGTAAACTATACAGTAACATTATGGAAAGTAAATCTTTGTCAATTTTTACCTCCATTTCTTCTAGTTTGTCTACGACATCAAAAAATTTACCCAAGTGATCCTTCAGATCGCCTCCGTCATTCATTCGTTGGAGTGTTAGCTGCTTAAGCAAAGTGGCCTTTCTTGCTGGCCCTTTGGATTGGTAGATTCCCTCGAGTTTAAGCCATACCTCTCTGGAAGTGTTGCATCCCTTAATCTGTTTCAATTCGGGTGGACTGATGCTCAGAATGATGTCAGATCTTGCCTTGTTGTCACCGGTTATCCAAGCCGTAACGGCCGCTGCATTATTCTCTGTGCTTTCTTTGCTTCCGGCTTTGTAATATCGCCGTTAACATATGCCCACGCGTCGTTTTTGACCAAAAGTGCCTGCATCTGAAGCTTCCACGTGTCATAATTTACGCGGTTCAGAGTTTCGATTCTAACGACGTTCGAATTCATTTTATGCTTCGTCGTACTTCGATTTCACTCGGGTTTTATTATTCGATACTTCTCGGTTCTATGCTCGTACGCACGTTTCAACAATTCTAGCTGTATAATACACACGATCGCTTTTGGCGCGCGGCCTGGGCCCATAACCTGTTACAAGAGCTAGGTCAAAATAAGTGGGTCACTTGTGAGTATGCTCAGGTTAAAGCGATGTATTTCTCGTACACGGAGTGACGAACAGATAAATAAATGAACTGAACTGTGCGTATTGCTTATAATGTATTACTCGAGAACAAAACGTTGTACAGTGGTGCGATAAAGAACGTTCACGAAGTCTAGAATCCGTTAGTATTGTGCGCGGCCGTTGTGCGCGCTGTCGTGCAGATCGTCCAGCGTTACCAACTCAACAAAATAAACGTTTAAAAAATGTATACGGAAATCATTATTTTTAATGTAAAATTAACGTTAAATAAATATTTAAGAAATATTAAATAAACGTTTAAAAAATGTATACTCAAATCATTATTTTAAATATAAAATTAACGTTAAATAAATATTTAAAAAACATTAAATAAACGTTTAAAAAATGTATACTGAAATCATTATTTTAAATGTAAAATTAACGTTAAATAAATATTTTAAAAATATTAAATAAACGTTTAAAAAACGTTTTTTAGAAATCATTCTCAACGAATATTTAATAAAAAAAAATATTAAATAAATGTTAAATAAATATTTTTCCGAAAATGAATTCAGGAAATGAAAAAAAACATTAAAAAAACAATGGACAATCAAGGGCAAATGAGCCAAAGGCAAGTTATTGGTAGCCA
>NW_012027122.1:0-429 GCF_000956235.1 Wasmannia auropunctata | reverse complement strand
TTAGAACTGAATAATTTATCTTATCACTGTGGCACGCTTTAAAGTAAATAAACAAATATCGCTTGAATAAAACACAAAATAATAAAAATGGTCCACCTTTTAGTGGCCATGTCTAGTCTTTGTAACGCGAATCGAGGTTTGAGTCTTTCGCGGATGTCGCCGATGTTTCAGGCTCTGCCTCAATGTCCTGTTGACTCACCAACCCTCTTCCAATGGCTGGAACTTCCTCGTTCGCCGCTATCCCCATTATGTTGTTACGAGCCTGGCCCAACATCGCGTTTGCGATATCCAACTGAAAATTCGGCTCGTCGGCAGCAGAAATTGTGGCCGGATGCGCGACCGTTGCAGGCGATGGCTGGAAAGCCAACGGTTGCAAGGTTAGGGTTATAGGTTTCTGCGGGGTATCAAATCGCCGATCGCAATTTTTTT
>NW_012027121.1:13865-59134 GCF_000956235.1 Wasmannia auropunctata | reverse complement strand
TGCGAATGAATATCATATTAATATAATCACGTATCATATGTAAGATCCAGAGCTCTCATTTTTCTCTTAACTAAATAGAATGTCTGCAGACGTGTGATATATAATTTACTAATTAAGGTCCACGAAATGAAAATTTCGTAATCGCGTGTTACGGCTGTGGAAGAAAACTCGATTTCAAACGACTACCTCTTTATAACTAATAATAGAAGCTATTCAGTTATCGTTATAATTTCTATCAGAACTTATTTCAGTTTAACGTTTATTATATTTTATATAATGTTTATCGTAAAGCACTGTCTATTTTACATTAATTAATGTTATATTTTTTTATGTAGGAATTTTAATGACTTTTTGGGACTGTGAGATTTTTTGCATTCTTTAATAGAAAATTTGTCAAAAATCATGAAAAAGACATCAAACATTGAAAAAAATTCCACCTCTTCTATTTGCCTAACCAAGCGATTATCAACAATCACCCTATCATCGCATGCAATTCCACTTTTTTTGTGATCTCACGAACGAACCGTAGAGATAAGAAAAGCGAGGCAAGTTAAAATTAAAACTGAAATCAAGGAAAACTCAAAGTTTTCCGTTTTCCTAACATAGAGATGGGCATCTAAATGCGCATGATCAAGTTTATTTAGGAGATTATCGGACAGATAAATCAATCGCCTTTCTGACCCTATACGGTTCAACGATCGGCCCTGCAGTCGCCATGAATGAGAACGATCCGCGATAATGCGAGTGACCCTTTTGCGATGTAGCGATGCGGCTCCTCGCACCACCGTAATCGACACCGCGGCGATCAAGGCCCCGCCCGGCAAGGGCTGTCCCCGCTGCGGTGGCGTCGTCTTTGCCGCCGAGCAGGTGCTCGCCAAGGGCCGCGAGTGGCACCGGAAGTGCTACAAGTGCCGCGACTGCACCAAGACCCTGGACTCGATCATCGCCTGCGACGGCCCGGACCGGGACGTTTACTGCAAGACCTGCTACGGGAAGAAGTGGGGACCGCACGGATACGGATTCGCATGTGGCTCGGGATTCCTCCAGACCGACGGGCTCACGTAAGTCCCGTGGCTAATGCTGGGAGTTTAGCTCGTAACTCTGCCGAACCGTGTGACTATAAATACAAGTCGATTTAAATAACCGAGCTCCACCGGGTTTCTATAAATGCGCGTCGAAGGCTCGTGAAGATTTCATGATTTTGCAGATTCGTGATTCGTTTAAATATAAGACATCCTCGAATTACTTGAAAATTAATTAATAACGCAATTATTTTTTGATAAAATTACAAAAAGAGTTTTTCTCTTCAAGTTTATCTTCAAATAAATTTATAAGAGCATTGTTTTATTTATTTATTTGTACGTAGATTTTATACTATATAAATGTGAAGTGTATATTTATCTAATATAATTCAGAAAAAAATATCCATCTTGGATAAAAATTGTTGAAAAACATGATGTATATGTTCCATATGTTATGACATAATTTAAAAGAAAAATGGCAAGTACATTTTGAAAGATTTAACAGATACTGAAATTGGAAGATAAAAGATACTCGTAAGACTTAAATTTCAAGCAAAATTGTAGCATGATTATAAGAGAAAATCTTATGAATTGTGAAACGGCGCATACATCTTCATTTGCATATTATTGTGACCTATTGATTTAATAGAAGTAAAATTAAACTAACATAAACGTCTCTGCGCATTAAGATAAAATAAGACATTAAATCTTGCCGATCACAGTCGGAGATTGTATCGCGTAATCGCGTTAATTATCCACAGGGAGGAAGAAATTTCGGCCAGTCGACCTTACTACAATCCTGATACGACCTCGATTAAGGCGCCAGCTGGGCAGGGTTGCCCCCGTTGCGGTGGCATGGTGTTTGCCGCTGAACAACAGCTCGCCAAGGGCACCATGTGGCACAAGAAGTGCTTCAATTGCGCCGAGTGTCACCGACCCTTGGACTCCATGCTGGCATGCGACGGCCCCGACAAGGAGATCCATTGCCGCGCGTGCTACGGAAAGCTCTTCGGGCCCAAAGGCTTTGGATTCGGCCACAAACCGACTCTCGTCTCGACGGACACAGATCATGCTCCCTCATAGTAAGTGCATCTCAACCGACGCGACGGTTCCCGAGAGTAATTAGTTTCTGAAACACGGTGCGAAATACAATAGCGAAAAGTTTGTTATTAGGGAAACTTTGATGATTGATAGCGATCTTGATAATCGACCTACTTCTCTGATTAGAATTTTCCTTTAACACCCGAGTAATCGTGTGAGAAGTAAGTTATACGAATTATTAAACATAGTGCCATGATTTATGTGCAGAAACATTGGAACAAATTATTATTCTTTTCCAACAATAAGAATTGGTACATCAATGCAAGAAATCTAGAGAAAATTAGCTTATTGAGTCGTATAAAATTTTCCTGTTATTTTTTTTTCTATCTGTACTATTGACAATTTCGATTTAAAAAAAATGCGTTTGTTTGGAAATAATAATTGTATATAGGTCACCTATCATTTTTTGCCGAACCAGAGTTTTTCCCATCACTAATGAAGCATCAACGTCATCAGATTCTCAGACGTCCTTGCTTTCATTTTGTAGTATCGACGCTAAGCCCCAGGTCGGCCAGAAGCGAAACGACGGGCACGGTTGCTCGCGCTGCGGCTATCCGGTATACGCCGCCGAGCAGATGATCTCGAAGAATCGCGTCTGGCACAAGCGGTGCTTCAGCTGCGGCGAGTGTCACCGTTCCCTGGACTCGACGAACCTGAATGACGGCCCGGACGGAGATATCTACTGCCGCAGTTGCTACAATCGGCACTTTGGGCCCAAAGGCGTGGGCTTCGGAATGGGCGCGGGCACCCTCACGATGGCCTAAATTCGCAGGCCCCCTATCTCCCCCCTATCTCACACGCCGCTCGAGGAAAATCCTCGATCCAGTCTTATATATTAATGTAAATACATCTATATATAGAGGCGTCTGACTGTGTATCCGACGACAGACGAACGCGCTGCTCCGGGATTTTCGATTTTCTCCTATCCTATACGCTTACGACGATTCGATAATGTCGATGACTACATTTTCATTATCGCGAAACTGCACGCCGTAGTGGAGAATAATGGTGTCTGCTTGACTCTACGAGTCGACGAGGATCGACCGCGCGTATACGAATAAGCCAATGCAGGGGCTGTTGATAATGTTGCGATATGAAATCGCGCAATGAGTGTGACGGGATCGTATTACAGATAAATTTATTGTTGCAATAATAATAATGATTAATAATCTATTTACTTGTAATACGAACCAAGGCACAAATTTGTCGTTTTAATAATGGCATAGTAACTTTTTACACTCCGAAATGTGTATATAATGCTTCGATTCTAAAAAGATTAGAAAATGCGTTTAGAAATATGTATATAAAAAAACAGAATTTTTTATGCATCAATTAATAGGCTTACTTAATAAATACATTAATTTTTTTAAACACGTTTACTATAAAATTTTCTTTGTCTCAAATATCAGGTTTAAAGAGATCGACATTTGCCATTATTAAAATAATGCTTTATCCGATCGCAAATTATCGACAATATATGGATTTATTCTTGCAGTCAATTAGACCCATTTACCCTCAATCGTCACGACGGCTTGCACCGGTTGCTATGAAGATTTTACGAAGTCCGTAAACGTATTGTGCAAGAATTAAAACTAAAGTGCCCATTTCACTTGCTACAGATATATTCAACGATTCTACTACGTTTCATATACGATTTTCTTAGCAGCCTGAGCGATTCTTGATGACGACACTACGCGCGAACGACTATAATTTGATGACGAGCAATTACGAACGTACGAAACTTTCGTTATTTTCTTCTTCGTTTTCTTTTTATTCTTGATCAGGAAATAGGAGGAGATTACGACTCGACAATCGATCCGCGAGATGTCAGACTTAAAGTTTGTAAAAACACTGGCAAATTGAATATCTCTGAACTTATACCTATTTTGGCTTGAAATTGTTCAAATTTTTGTATTTTTTTTTTTATAAAAATGAAAAATTTTTGTAGATAATTTCTGCTCTCTATGTTTCTATTTATTTTGGTACTTGTTGATCAAAATTTTATTTAAAACTTAAGACCTCTTTTTTGCTTAGTCGATCCAAGCTAATTTGTTAAAATATTGACTTTTATCAGATTTGTCGAAATAAATAGAAATTAGGAGACTATTTCATACTTAAAAAAGCTCAAGAGATATTTTCGATATCTAAGTAAGAGAGTATTTCGGTTCGCTAATGACAAAAATTGCCAGAATGTTTCATGTCGCTGATATTGCTCACTGTTCAATATTTTCGATCGTTAGCATTGCTCAAGATTAAGCATGTTAAATAATGCTTTCTTCTCCCCCCCTTCTATTAGGCTTGCGAAACAGAATGCATCGTGGAAAATAAAGATGCGCAGCTTTTTAACTGTTTCGCATAACAGATCGAAATTATCAGTGCAGTACTGATGGCAAAAACTCTACCACGGACAAATACCGGTTTTGAATCGATTTTTAATTTCAGGGCAACGATTTTGATTATTTACAGCGTAATAATTAGACACATGACATCGATTGCAGCGGATATTCGCCGACGACATAAACGGATAAGTACGAATAAAAATCTATATAACCGGGCTACGACCAGCAGCAACGATGTAACCGACGACTAAGACGAGAAACTAATTTAATTATGATTTTCAATAAATGTGTACTTGAAATCTTCTGGACATTCTCCTTTACCCAAACGAAGTCAGTTTAATTTATATTAAAAAACAAATCATCATATCAGAAAAGATAGGCGGAAAGTAATGGAATAATATAATATCAACATTAAATATAGATAGTAAATTAAAATAGTAATATAGATGTTAGATGTTATATTGCCTAAAGGTGCCTGTAGGTAAATAGCATATCTAACGAAACTGTTATATGGGAATCACTGGAGTGATTTCAACGGAGAGAAGTGAGTATGAGTATGGTGTAAAACACTAATTTCATATATTTATAGCAACAACTGTACAAGTTCCGGTTCACACATATCGATAATTACCATTCGTTAATCTTAACAATAATGGCGGGAGCAACGAAGCTGTTCAGAGTTCACGAACGCTTCCTGGCATGCGGAGACGAGCCTTTCCCCTCTCGTTGCCGCGCCGCGCCGTCGCGTTATAATCGATAATGCGCGTCTTCCGCGGAGACGGGCGAAAGCGCGCGGCTCGCTACGCGCCAGTAATACGCAGTTTTGTAAAAGTGCCTCGTTAAAAAATCACATTCGTTATCGAACTGGGATATGGATTGCCTCGGGACACGATAGAAATTTTCGCACGCTATTGCCATTAACTTTCAGAGGACCTTACTCTGCAAAATATCGCTTTTTTTTTGCAGTGAGACTTGTAGAATTTTAACGACTAATGGCGATTTCTTGCTTGTTAAGCAGCGGACACCAATTTCTTCTGACCAATTAGCTGTTAATGTTAATACTTATAAATAAAAGTGTCATACTGGAATACAAATTATTACTTTTTATTTAAAAAATTGCAAAAGAAAAAATATAATGAGACAATTTCAAATGTGTCTAACTTGTAATAGTCACCATTATCAGTAATAGCACATTGTTATCGATATATAGTTGAGTAAGATATACTCAATCGCGCTGATCCTCTGAAAGTTAAGGCGGATTTAACGAGACTCACTGAAAGGAAAAAAATATTTTCAGGTGAACTATACGTACCTTTCGCGTCTTAACTAATGTACATTTATACATCTCACTATAAAATAGATTCAGTCGCAATCGATAAACTATACATACGCAGAATAAGGTGTGCTCGTTATCGGCGCACGATCAACGAGTCAGACCACTGCCGAAATTGTCCATCGTATATCGTGATAAGAACAGGTACCTTCGCTCTTCTTGGTACGAGACACACACAGGACGGTATGTAAGTATTTATTTTAAAAACTTCCTAAGAAGAAATTCGATCTGCGAATTAACGCCAATTAATTGTCTTGCGCTACAGCGATTCTTGATATAAGATTTTCCTTGTAGAATTTTGTACACTCTCTAAATTTACAACTTTTATCGAAATTGAAATTACGAGTAACAAATTACGATGCCATCGCTCCACAACACAAGTTTTATAACAAAATAGAATATATAGAATTGATATACATAAAATTAATAGTCAATTAAAATGGAAATCGCTTAGTTGGACTTTGGTTATTAATTTTCTATGTTCTTTTAGATTAATATGGATATTTTGAACATAAAATATAAAATATAAATAGAAAATATAAATATTTTTTAATTGAGTTATTTTTTAGTTAAATATAAATTCCCTGTCGGAAATACAATTTAACAATTGACGCAATGATATTATTCTCGTTGTCAGTATTTTTCTTCCTTGTGATTTAACAAAATAAATTCTTGTATCGAGAGTCCCTTTTTATTTCGACACCAAGCAAGATTTCGCTCTTTTTTCCCCTTTTTTATCTATTGATCGCTGCTCTTAATATTTAATTAAGTAAATATTCGACAGATCGCTGAAATCGCGTATTAAATCAGTGCGAAATATATTCGATATTTGCGTCAAGGATTTTATTGTGGAAGTATGTGTGTGTGTGTGTGTGTGTGTGTGTGTGTGTGTTTTGCTACTTGGTACACATAATAAATATTATAAGAGATTTTCGCAATATAGCCATAATTTTTAGTATTTAAATCAATCCCAATAATAAACTAATTGTAGGTCTGTTAAGTCCAGTGTAGTAGTCGCGCGATTAATAGTATTTTTATGGATACTATTCTATACGCTGTGTTTCTCGTGTGTTAATTCTAACTTGGCATGATTGGCGAAAAATAACGCGGATGGGAAGCATATACTGAAAACGAAAATTTAATGCTCCCCGAGGGTTAGAGCAAGACTCTAATAGCGTTTTCATCATTTCCGATAAAGCTATCTTTTTGCCGTATGATTATAACGAAATAAATAAAAAAATAGAAATGACGTAATATATTTAGAATACTTTAAAATTATTTTACATTAAATTAATGATTACAATATTTCTATTTAATACTCCGAATGAATCAGCTTCATTGAAAATTATAAGAATACTTCAAAATTATTTTACATTAAATTAATGATCACAATATTTCTGTTTAATACCCCAAATGGAGCGAGACTCTAATAGCGTTTTTATATTTTCATCATTTCCGATAAAGCTTATCTTTTTGCCTTATGATTATAACGAAATAAATATAAAAATAATAAATAAAAAAATAGCAATGACGTAATATATTTAGAATATTTCAAAATTATTATCATTAAATTAATGATTACAATATTTCTATTTAATACTCCGAATGAATCAGCTTCATTGAAAATTATTGGCTTATTAAATTCTCAAGAATATAATTTATTCAATTGAAATATAGAACATAATGATATAGAAATTTAAAAAAAATTTTAATTTAAAAGAACAATCTTTTATATCTAATTCTACGATTATAATGTCAAGTACTTGACATTATAATACATGTGTATTATATTTAGATTAATTTCATTGTTTTTTATCAAGTTGTAGTTTTAAAAAATATAGAATTATTTACATTTGCACGATTTGGATATATCAAGCGAGTCAATGTAAATTTGTATAATTCTGTTTCACTCTTTTTCCTCGGGAACATTAAAATTGACGTTTAAATAGTAAACGCTTATACGAACACTCTGATTATTCTCAATATCAACCGGAATGTGATTCTGATACGAGTTTAAATTATATTACTTTCAATTATTTTGGTCAGTCTCGATTTCAATAGAGATGGCTGAAAACAGTGTTTCCCAAGTGTTATGCCTTCCTTTAAAAATGTTTTCTTAAATAATGCAGCATATCTGTATCAACAAAAACAATATTTTACGTCATACAAATGTACGCTATACTCTCTCTCTCTCTCTCTCTCTCTCTCTCTCTCTTCTCTATCTACAATTACGTCAACGTGTAGATTAAAGCAACCGGAAAGAAATCAAGGAAACATATATTAGTCAAATGTTTCTACACTTATCACAGGAATGCTGAATAAAACACATATAGCACATGCTACAAAACTGCTCGAAATATTTCATGTTACGAGTTATTTCTCCACGCGGCTTCAAACTGAAGGGACAGATATCTGATTGACTTCTGAATCTCTGGACAATAATACCACAATCGAAATTCGCTAACAATAAGTTATATTCACCTCGGCTCCTGATTTCTCAATGATTGCAGGCATTTAACGCTCTCTGTCTCGTGCGTGCGCGTAGAAATTTCGGAATGTACCTCCATTGTCAGCAGACCTCGGACTCGGAGTAAGCTGACATACCTTCTGCCCGCGCGCCTGTCTTCCGACTGCCTAAATGTATTTTTTTTCTTTTGTCAAAAATATGAGCGGCGCGTCTTACCGGAGTCCTTAAAGATATCGCACATACGTGCGGATGGATTCGCCGACGAATTCGCGTGCCACGGGAAGCCGGGGGAAGCCCGGAAGAAAACCTGGACGCTCCCTGAATCTGAACGGCGGCGTGTCATCTCCGTGCTGTGACGAACGGGCGGCTCTCTGTATTTACACTCTCCGCCAGGCCGGTGACGGGGATGAGGAGGGAGGGAGGAGGGCGGGGGAGGACAGACGATTTAGTAAAGATTCGCGGTTTTCAGTGGCAGCGGGTCTAACAGGTAGGGCGGCAGGGCTGCCGAGAAGGGCCTGGGACTGCAGGAGCCCCAGGTGCCGCCGCCGCCCGCGCCGCTGTTACCCCGGACGTTGGGCGAGCCGTCGCCTGCGCCGTCCGTGTGCTTCACGTTCACCAGGCTCTGGTTGGTGATCGGCTTGATCTCGTTCGACGATAGCACGCTGTTCGAGCCGCCGGGCGGCGTCGCCGGACTCCTCGGCGAGCGTCCCTCAGCCTTCACGGTGCCGGCCACGGGACTGGACGCACCGCTGTCGGCCCCGATGCCGCTCTGCGACGTCGACTTCTGCTGGGCCAGCCTCTCCTGCTTGCGAAACTTCGCGCGCCGGTTTTGGAACCACACCTGCAACATTGACGCGATGGTCGACGGCGTTAAGTCTCGTCATTCATTCTTCCCTGACGATTTACACGGTGCAGTAACAATTAAATTCCCGAAATTAAATTTTTATAGCCCGATGCTATAAAAAAACACACAAAGAAGATTGAAAATATTTATTAATATCATTATTCAACATATAGTTCTGATCCGCTTTTGAATAACGTTTATATTGCTCATACGATGAATTGAATGCCTGCAGAGGAAACGCTTGTTCCCTAATCGACTTCAGTTGTCTCTGTTGGATCGATGACACATTCTCAAATCTCTTTCATTGCAATTTTTAATTTAGGAAACTAGACTACAAATATGACTATAATTCGAAAACCAAATGGGGCACATATGGTTATATGAACTTTTATCATCGCTTTGTGTCTTCTATCCATCAATGAAGTGGACTTCACATGTTAAGACACAATCTATACGTATATTGAATTTTCTATTATTGCAAATATTAAAGTCTTATTAAATTTTTTAAGATCTTAATAAATAACTTAATAAATATACGATTGTTTCATAAATTAGTTTATTAGAGAAAGGGATTGAATACACATGTTAAACTGATAAATGTAAAATTTTCATTATATTCATACTGTACAAATCAGTCTACATATACGATATAAATCATAATATATTTCAAGAACGTTAAATACAATATAATAAAAAGAATATCAAAGTAAGTACGATATAAAAACATAAAAATGATGAAGATCAGTTGGCATAGCCGAATACTGGTTTGAATGCATTTGGTATTTTGTAACGATTGTCAAGATTGGTATCAATTTGTTATCAATAAGTAATTGTTGAAAGTACTTATATAAAAGAGAGAATTATCGCGTACTATTAACATATGTAACAAATTGTGCAGAATTATATAATATATTCTTCTATTGGATATAAATGTATTAGTGCGCCATCAATTCTAATAATATCATATTTTGTATGAAACACGCTATTAACCTCTCTGTATCTACAAAGTTAATCTCTCTGATTTTCAAATTTCATTTTTTTATTACAATTTTCTCAAACTCTATGTGAAATGTCTTACAACAAGATAAACAATAGCCGATTTCAAAGGTCACAAATCTATTATATTATGACATATATAACTTTGATAATTATCAAAAACATTTAGATGTAGGAATTCTTTATACCATCGATAGTTGTAGATTATTGCATTACATATGGTATGTTGCATCTGTCCACATTATTTAAATACACGATCAATGTATATGATATTGAATTTATATTGTATGGAATTTTGCAAAAATATTCGCAATTATTATTTTATCTCTTATTTCTTATATTATAGAATTTTTTCTTCCTCACTTATTTTTAACGACATCGTTTTACCTAATCAATTTGGATTGAATTTTTTTTTAGCAAATCGAAAAAAATCATCAGTTATAGCAACATTTCAGTTTTTCACATCGCATGCTTTCATAGTTAAACGTTAAATTAATTGTAGGCTTAATTATGGAAGCTTCAAATTAAAAATTGTTTACCTAAACTTTAAATTAAATTATTTTTAAAAATAATAACTGGCTGTATATAGTGATCTTTCGAATCCTTGAAATTTCATTCGCGCATGTATGTTCTTTCGGTTCATTCAATCTCGAAAATTTATGGCCGCAACATTTAACAAAAAATGGTTTTCATCTAAAGATTAATAAAAATGACGCGTGAATAAAAGCAACAACAGGAAATAAAATTAGTAGCAACAAACCTATGCTTTAGTACTGCATTAGCTGATAATTCGACGAGGCTAGGTGGTACCGCATCTTCATTAACATAATGATCATATTTGGTAAGTAAAAATGGATTCATTAAAATATTTATAATTATATGGCTCAAATCAGTATAATGGATAGATTAGTGAATGGATCAGTGAATCGATCAGTACAATGGAATTCAATGGAAGGAGGCTTTTCGGTATATATAATAACTAGTTATGTGAGATGTCAAAAATTTCAAGATTTATAAATTTTCCATGTGTAAAGTAATACCATGTGTATGATAAAAGCTGCAACATGTTGTGATTAATCCTCAACTCTTCTAAAATATGTAGCTTCTCGATATATAATGGTAATTCTTTTAACTGAAAATGATGATAAATAATTAATAAAAATATTGACTAAATATTTCTTTTACAGAAAACAAAATCTCCTTTTTTAGTAAATATATCATGATACTTTTTAATTATGTGACTTAATAAATTATAACTTATATCTAAAAATAGCAAACTCTTTTGAATGGGTAATTGTTGCAGCCATTGCCATTTATATTGATCGGATGTTCCAAGACAATTATGTGACAGATCAAGCCGTTGAAGAAAGGATAAAGTACCAAAATCTTTCGGCAAGTTGGTGATTTTTGTTTAATAAATTCACATACGTTAAATTTTGGTAGTTTGTAAGGCTTTGAAGAAAGCTTCGAAGAAAATAAGTCATAATTTTTCAGATGATAAAATTCTGTCGATATTACATCTTCGAAGACATTTTTTTTTATTTGTCTTAGACCTAGATTGAGAAAAACTCTTTTAATTTGTATATAAACGATATATGTATATTGTCATAATATTAAATAAAAAATATTAAAATATTATTAATCTTGCAATATTTTTAAAAAGCTGTAATATGGTTTATTGCACAAAGATAGCTTCTCAATTAAATCATTTTTAATTACTTTTTATTATCATGAATCACTCGACTGTTATAATAGAATTATTTCAGTCTTATTGCTACTATAATAAATATTAATGAGAAATATTTTATGGATATTATGTGTTGTTATAGTAATCTGCTTAAATTAAATTGTAATCTTAAATTGTAAAAGATATTTGTTCAACTTTTCTTTCAAAAAAGAAAGTAAAAATTATATCAAATTATATAATCGCAGTTTATTTAAGTATGAAAATTTATAATAATAAATTAAAACGTTTAGTTTTTAATAAAAAGAAAAAGAATTCGTTACAAATTATCTTTGTATTATCTTATTTGTTTAGCAATACTTAAAAAAAAATCTTTATTCTTAAAGATAACTTTCAATTGATTGTTATATAATAAATTGCTTGTCACGAAAGTCAGCAACATTAATACTCTTGTAAATCTCAATATTACTGTAGAGTAATCACACTAGCGATTGAAATTGGATTGAGATTTGACTAATCAAAACAAAATTTACTGAACTTGATATTTGTTTTTCTTTTGATTGGTCAAATTCCAATCCAATCTCAATCTCGTTAGTGTGATTGCGGCTTTATATTGTTTATCGTTTTTATGATGAGATTTTAATTTTTATATCATCACTTTATGCGAAACACAGATTTTGTTTATTACAAAATCATAGAATTAATTTACAATATATAATTCGTACAGAGTAACGCTTGCTCGTGTTATTAAGCAGTGTGTGTCTCACGACGGAATGTGAAGAAAAAAGACGAATATCAGTAGACAAACAAGAAACGCAAAGATTCGGGGTCGACACAGTTAGTTGCACGAAATTCAAAGAAACTATCGTCAATATCGCAATATCGAATAATATCGACATGTATTGATCGCAACGATTACAATAACCCATCATATATTTTATTTCGATATTTTATTATATCAATACTGTATCAGAATCAAATGTGAGACAAAGAAGAACAACACTTTATAAACTTTGGAAAGAACACGCATGAAGTACACATTAAAAGATTAAAACATTAATGTTGTTCTTCGCGTGCCATACGCGTATAAGCGATCTTTTCTGCATATATCCATATGTCGGTTCCAAACAGGCTATTAGAAGAGACTTTTCTAGGCAGATTTACTCTCGATGATTTGCCTTCCGACTCGGAAGTTTCGAGAGATGGCAATTCGCTTCCAAAATCTAATAAAAAGACCGATTTAGAGTTATATTGTTCAGGATGGATTTAAACCTGAGTTTTTAGCGCAGAAAACGAAGAAAACCGATGCGCAGCTCTCACGCCACGATCATCTGCATTAATGTCATTACGCTTTCTGATCAAATTTCCTTTGAGATTTACGAATTGATTATTGCAAAATTATTAATTAAATACAACATAATCAATGCAATAATCGAATGTCGTATTTAAGATAAGAGAATTAAACATATCAGTAAAAATTCTGGAAGAAAAGAGGAAAGAAAATGTATTACAATTATAAAATTTTAATTGTAAATTTTACAATACTAGCACTACAGACGCGCGATATTTCTAATATTTTTTACTTTCTATTATAGTCGTTATTACACTATTAATCTGAATTGATTTTGACACACAATTGTCAAAATATGCAATGACAGTCGCTCCTGAAGTAAGCGCAGCGAGAGAACCAACCAATCACCGCAGAAAAGAAGCATCAAATACTTCGATATATACATATATGAAACTATCGATTTAACATGTCTAGAAAGAATAAAAAAGGTAGCTGACACTAAATCAGAATAGAGCCGACAGGCCAACATGGAGATTCCGTCAAAAACTCGAAGCAACTTAGAATTTTTGACAAAACGAGAGATTTTCTGCGGAATTTAATACGTTATATGAACGATGTAAATGTTGTTCGACAGCGGACGGAGACTACATTGAATGATAGAATTAATAAACATTTTCGATCTTTTTTTGTGTATTTCTTTATGACCTCAATCCGAAAATTTGTTGCACGGTGTATGTGTGCAATTTGTTAAAGTTACGAAATAATAGGGACACTCAAATTCATTATTGTGTATATTTTTTCGAGATATAGTTGTACTAATATTATATTTAGCCACTTAAATATTTTTTCTATGTTCATAACATACAGATAGGATTGTAAATATAATGTCAGTGAATCTTATAGCTAAATAATCGTTACAATGTAATTAGTTTTATGATATGAAACTTTTGTTAAAAATTTATGTAATGTATATCTTTATCTAATTGCAAGTATGTTAAATAGGCAAATTTAGGCAAGGTTGTAAAAATGTTGATGTTAAAATTAATTAATTTCTTATATGAGATATTCTTGTGTTTACGATATTTTAACGTATCCAGACATTTATGAATTATGATTTATGAAAAATTTATTTATATAGTATATCTAGATTGTTTTTGAATAATATGATTACAATTAATTGTCTAGCAAAGAAACAGAAATGTTCGAATTTAAATAAAGCAAAATGATGGTAACAATAATGATTTCCAATATACAGGACAGTTATAAAACACTTATATAAAATTTAAACTTCCATAATTTCCGTTCTATGTATGAATATATATATAATTAATCCGTTAAGAGAATGAATAAAGGAATTTATTTCAATTTTACATGCATTCATTCTTGGAATTGGTTCTCGTTTATATATAATTTACCGTCATTATGTTGTTAAACCAAAATATGATTCTAAATTTCTACAAATATATTTTGCAGTTGATTTACGATAAAACCTTGAATTATTAATCTTAATTGCAGATCGTCTAAAAAACGAGATTTTATTGAATGAATAATAATCTGAATATATCCCCATAGAAAGAAATCCAATTCAAAATTTGAACGCGGCAAAGACCAAGAAATCGGTCTATCTTTTCCATTTTATCTATTAAGAAAAAAATTTTTCGTAAATAAGAGATTACTTTTAGTGTATAATTATATTAAATTTAGTTATACTTACTTATAAAACTACTTATAAAATTTACTAAATTGCAATTATAATATTTTTAACATTTTTAATTTTATTTATTTAGTTTATAGAATGAAAGTTATGAAATTTTAAAATTGCACAAGGACTTTATAATTACTCTTTATATTTTATTTATATATGCTGTACAGATGCAAATTTTGATGTTCAATTTAAAATTCAAATTTTTTTTGTTGGAGATAATCGATGTCAAATAATTATTAATTTATTCAGAAATTAAAATGGTTTGAGGGTCTATATTGGAAATTCAGTCTTAGTTTACGATATCTGCGAATGGCAAATATTACATTTTTACATTTCCCGTCGTGAAAACGAGAAATTGTCGCGCGAGGCGCGTCAGAGTGCTCGCGGCGCGGCTCGTCAGAGCGAAACGACGAGGCCGGCCGTTCGGCGCGCTCGTAATTGGCCCTAGCCGGCCAAATGAAATATTTAACGAATAAAATAAACAGACACCTGCGGTGACCTGCATGTTAAAGTAGCGGATTTATTTGCTTTAGCGTTTATCTGACCGGTGGTGCTGCCGCTCATCCACCCTTTTCCCCTTCAACCCCCCCGTATCACGTCGCTCTGCCCCCACCGCGTCCCTGGCGCTCCCTTACGGTGGCGGCGAACTCCCCTTCAATCTCCGTCCCTCCTCGTCACTCCCTAAACTGTTCGTTCCTCAACGTGTGCGCACGTGAATCCCACCCCCGGATTTTCCAGGGGCGGCTACGTTCAGGGCTCGTAGGACGTAACTGCTCGAGCTGTCGGTTGTTGGAGCTAGGGGAGACTGCACGGGGGTTAGAAGGGACGCGAGATGGGCGGCGGAGGGTGGCACCGCGGCGACGGCGGCGGCGGCAGCAGCGGCAGCAACAGCAGCAGCGGCGGCAGCGGCGGCGGCGGCGGCGGCGGCGGCGGGAGGCGACGGCGGGAGCGCAGGACACCATGATGAACGTGATTGCCCTTTCCGGCTGGCAAACACTGGGGCTATTGGATTTTTATCAGCTGCTGCTGCTACTGCTGCTGCTACCGCTACCGTTGCCGCTGCCGCTGCTACTGCTGCTGGTTGTCGCGCGTCGGTTGCGCAACCGGCGTGGCGATTTTTCGCGAAATTCGAATCGTAACTATGCGACGAACATCGTGAGCCCCCCCTCGCGCGCTAATTAATCCGAAATTGATTACACCTGGCATCGCGTTTCTTCGTGATCTACCGTTGATTGAAAAAAAAGAGAAAAAAAACAGAAGCGAGATGCAAAATCAAACCTGGTCAGGAAGAAGGATCAATTTAATCTTAAAACATAAATCTTTCGAGAAAAAGAAAGAGATTCTGTCTTTTATTAAGGACACAGCCACTAAAAAAATTTCACATAAGATGATGGAATTAATTAATTAGATAAAAGAGTTTATATCGATATTTCCCAACAATTCTAATTAACATGTTTAATTAATATCTTCGCACTCGGATTTTATTCAAAATGTACAAAATAACAGCAAAATTGTAGGATGTGATTAGATTTTTGTAGCTTTTCTGTAAAGTTGAACATAAGCTAAATTGGAATTTGATTAGATTTTTATAGTTTAAAGTTGAATAATAGATCAATTTTGCTATTTATTTATTTTTATTTTTATTTTTTTTCAAAAGCTGTCTCGCGATTATCGACTGTGTCATGAATGTGCTGTCCGCGTTATATGCCAAAGACAACGCTAATAATTCGTATTTGGCCACGGACCAAACCTCGAGCAGACCGTAGCATGTGTGCCGTTGTTTGCCGAAGTGTCGACAACGACGACGACGACGAGGCGAATTAGGGTGAGAGAGCGCGTTCGCGCGCGCACGCGCGTGTAGCGTTAATGTTAAACAAATATACCGCGCCAAAATAAAGTGCAACAAGGCATATCGACAGATGTCCAGCACCTTCTGGATAAATATTTAATCATCTCTTTATACGGGAGCTGTACGGGAATTCTACCCTCCGCTTGCTCTCGCGCTCTCTCTCTCTCTCACTCTCTCACTCTCTCTCTCTCACTCACTCTCTCTCTCTCTCTCTCTCTCTCGATCATGCGCTTCGATACTTGTCCATACGCGCAAATGCGTCTCTTTAGTTTATTTTATTATTTTGTCATACCTTCCATATTTTAATTATCAATACATGTATCTTGCTAATTTTCAAACAGACTTATTTTGTTCGATAAAAACTATGAAGTATGCTTTTTAATATTTTTATCATTAGAACGATTTCTTTAATTTTATTTTTGTGTTATAATTAAATAAATTACGCAAAGATGTGACATAATCAATTTTATAGATGACTTTTCAGACAAAACATGATTGAATATATTCAACTGATGTACATAATTCATTTTTCAAAAAATTTTCATCAGCACAATTTTCATTTTGAATAGTATTTTTTTTTTCTTTTATTGAATTAATATGCTATAATATTTTCTAATTCTATTTTGCTATTTGCTATAATCTATTTGCTATAATATTTTCTAATTCTACAGAATTTTTTTATTAATTTATTATTTATAATTATAGTATTAATGAGAAATTTAATTGTAAGTAATTACATTTCACATAAAATTAAACATATATGCATTGCATAATTAAAAATGACTTTTTACAAATTTTTCACTGTAGTAAAATTGATTTTTTAAATGGCTTACACTTATTTAATACATAGAAACTATTCTACATATTTAAATAACAGTTATAACAATCGTAACATATAAATTCAATAAGGTATTTTACGTTAATATCCCTAGTGAACATTTTTCTTAGTTTTTACAGAATTTCTGTATACATTTCAGAATTTGTTTCAATTATTATTTTACAACTATATATTTTATTCTTTCAGATAATTTCTTAGATTTTTTAATGCAAATCGGAACACTGTTCAGAAATAGTCACGAGAAAGTCTACATTTATTTTAAATCTTTATTTATATGAATTATTAAATTTTCTAAGATTTCTCATTCTATATCTTCTGAAGAAAACTTATAAAATCTTATATATAAAGAGATTTAAAATACGTTTTTAGAAATCTTCATAAATTTAAAATATAAGAAATTCTTAAAAATATTATGGGATAATGTGAGGGAATATTCTGCATTTTTATACACCGCATATAGCAGCTGCTAATTCAGATAGAACGAAGTACTTTTGCTTGATCAAATCGTGACTACATTCGATATTGTTGATGTCGATGATTAAAGTAAATATCGAGGCATTAAGAATTCTACAGAAGCACCGCACGATGGTGCAATTTGCGCTACGCTTATCCGTTTGATTCACCCTACGTTTAGGCCTCGTCGTGATTTTCCCTTCTCGAACCAGTTAACCGCGGATTTCGCTTGGCTGCTTTCTGACCCCGGGCCGATCTAATTTGATATCGGCGAGATATATTTCGCGATGTGATAAATCAAATCCTATCCGCCGATAAAATGTGAACATATAACTATATTATAATATAAATAAACTCTCTAATAAAATTTCAATTTCATTTAATTACAAAGATATTTAATTGATAATTGATAATTGTGAAAAGAATGTTATAATCAAATTTTCGTAAAAATGTCGATTGCAAATTAATTAAACATTTCGCAGATGAAAAAAATGCGCAGAAATTGTTCTTATATACCTAATTAAATATATAATACGTAATTATATATGTATAAAAATATCTATACTTTATATGTATGTATAACTTTTCACATTGCAATTTTTTAATCGATTTAAAAAACAAATATATAATTTTAACAGAAAAAGAAATTTAATGATATCGTAAAATGGAATGATTTTGTTGATTAAGAGAAAATGAGTTTTATAAAAAATGTTAAATCTCTCTCTCTCTCTCTCTCTCTCTCTCTCTCTCTATTCTTCTCATTAAGTTTTGTGTGTCTAATTAATTTGTAATAGAGTCATTCCGACAATCGTCCAACCAATAAAAGTGAATGTCTCCACGCTACACGGACCGTAATTAAGACTGAGATGGCAGGCTGATGCGCCTTCACCCTAAACTTATTTCCTTAATTGAAAGTCTGGATCGCTGCAGTTCACATACAATACGTATAGCAAGATAGAGTACAAGAAAAGCGATTACATTAAATCTGATTAACATTGTTCTCTCTCTCTTTCTTCTTCCCCTCCTCTCTCTCTCTCTTTCTTCTTCCCCTCCTCTCTCTCTCTCTCTCTCTCTCTCTCTCTCTCTCTCTCTCTCTCTCTCTCTCTCTCTCTCCTCCTTTCTATGTATTTTTAGAATATACAGTTACGTATTGATTGCATAAATGCAAAAATCTATTTATTTATACACAAAAATATTACTATCGTGACATTTTAGTAAAATTTTAATAGAAATTGTTAATAAAACCAAGATTAAATTGGTCATAAAATCTTTAAAATTGTATCAGTATTTTGGAAAAGGCCAAATCCAAGGCTCCCTTTTTATTCCTTTCAAGAATGATAACAATCTTCTAAACATTTCTAATCTTCTAATCATTTAATTAAAATAATGCTGCATTTTTAGATTGCAAGTATAACGATAAGCGTATAGTACTTACAATTGGTCCAAAAAATGTATAAAAAAACACATCCGCCTTTTTTATTATAACAGTCGAATTGTAATAATCATAGAACGGCATGAGATTGTTGTTTGGACGCGCGCGCGGAATGACGTGGCTGCGAGAAGTGACGGAATTATTCTTGGCGGCGCGCATTCTGGTCGTTGCTCTTCTCCTCTCTCTTTCCCTTGCCGACGTCCTTGATGCGTCGTTCCGCCACGGATGATACCCAGCAGGACAGTTTTTAATCACTGTAAGTGGATCTACATAGAGCTCGCAATTACCGGCGCACACTCTGGCATGGGCCCCTTGTGTATCAGCCCAGCCCCGACACCAGCCGCCAGAACCCGGGCAAATGTTTTCCCCATTTCATCCCTCCGTGCCACCAACTGCAGTAACCCCCCTCGGACTCCCTCGGAATCGTCTCTCTTTCTCTCTCTCTCTCTCTCTCTCTCTCGTTCTCAGCCCTTACACCCTCCCCTTTGTTCATCTTTTCTGTCTCATTCTCTCCTTCTCTCCCTCTGTTGCTATCTCTTAGACATCGCATTTTTCTTCCTCTTACAGTCGCTTCTCATTCTAAGTATTCATTTTTCTTTTATGCCTCTCTCTCTCTCTCTCTCTCTCTCTCTCTCTCTTTCTCTTTTTTCCTCGCTACCTCGAGGTCTCAGTACGTCTCCCTTACTCCTTCTCCTTTCCCGTTACTTTTAAAGCCCCGTGTCTCTTTTCCTATCTCGTTTCTACCTGGATCTCTTGGATCGCACATCTCCTTCTATCTCTTTTAAGATCCTCTCTTGTTTCCTAGCGTGCTCATCCCTCTTCTTTCGCTTGTCTTCTTCTCTTTCTATCGTTCGATTTTTTCCCTTTTTCCGCTTCCTTCTTCTTCGACTTCTACAGTCTACTGCTGTCTCCCGAACTCTCTCGTCCCTTCCAGAACAAACCCTAAATCGTGAGTGTGCTTGTCTTTGTCCTTCATTCCCGCAAGACACAGGGGGACGTCTTGTTTTACTTGACAGCGCGCGGCGTATCCCACCGAGGGATGGAAGGAAATTTACGTTGATTTTTCGACTGTGCCGGTCGTACCCCCGAGGCCTCGAGATTGCCCTGTCCGACTTTCAGCTTCATCTTTCGAACGTTCATTTCAGATGAACAGGTCCAACTTCAAGTATCAATCAATTAAACGGTGAGAAGATAATTCTATATCTTGATTTCTATCGTTTATATAAATTCTAATCTTTACAATATTAAATTGGATATTATTATTAAAACTAATCATTTTTAATCTATATTAAATATTGTATTACGTCTATTTTGAATCTTATATTCCTAATTTAATATAATTATGTTCTGATATTGCATTAAGAAAATCCTGTTTTTATTGTAATCATCCTGTTTTATTTTTAATTAAAAAATTAGATTTCTATAAGGAAATGATTAGAAAATAAACCATTTATATTTTTCTAAGATTTTAATTTATCCTAATTTCTTAATTAACAATATTAAATAATCTCTATCTGTGTATTGTATCATACACAATCATTAATCTTGTTATAAATAATTACTGTACATCTAGCATTATTATATGTATTTTATAAAATAAAATTATTGATTGATTAAAAATTTAGTAACATCGTGAGTTATTCAATGCAAAACTGTTTGCACCCCAGTAACAGAATTCTATACTATGTTAATATTATTTTTGATATTGTATTTTCCGAATGTATATAGATAATATATACATAATTATATTACTTTCAATAATTAATTATTATTCATAAAACACTAGTCCTATATAAAAGCATTTTCCGATGTCATGTGCAAAATAATATTATCTTTATTTATAAAAGTATCTCACTTTTGGGAGACATATTAAAAGTTATCCCTTTAGGTTTTAATTTTTAGGGGACTTTTCTTTGATAAAATTTTAACTACTTTTTCACGGATATCAGTCAATTAATGCTCTATCGACAAATGTCATTCACCAAGTACAAAATACCGCAGCCGATCTTTCCGAAAGCCCGTGTTTTCCGACCATTTCGCGCATCGATACATGCCCGCGGGTGAATATTAATCTCGTTAGCGGCGAAAAACACAACTTCAATCGCCTGTCCCATATCGGAACGTTATTGCCGCCTCGCTCCCTTCGCAATATTACATCACGCGCACTTGACATCCCAATTTAGAGAGAGAAGGGGGGGGGGAGAGAGAGAGAGAGAGAGAGAGAGCAAGAGAGATCAGGTTTGGAACGTATTATGCACAGCTCCGCTGCTCTACTACGTTAATGGAATTGTAATTCATACTGGATGACATGTGACTCAGAGTAGCGAAACGTGCCGCCACGCGACGGTCGGAGCGTCGTAGTCAATGGGACATGCGGTGTAACGACAAAAGTATCACAAAATACATAAAGTATCATTCACATGAAGCTCATCGCGATAATGCAATAAAATATTGCAAAATATTCAATTTATTATAATTTGCTCACTCTAATCGCTCACGTAAACTTAAATAATTACTTAATTAGTACCCTGATGCACAGATGGAGATTAATAAATTTTTTCTTAGAACATAATTTGTAACATTTGTAAACATTTGTGCGTCCGTCCAATGAGCAATTGCCAGCCAATTTTCGCCAGTTATTATTATTTTAATAATGTAAGTATTTCGATTCTAAGCACTCGCAAAATAAATATATACGCGTAACGTTACTGAGGGTTGATATTTTATGACGTGAAGACAACAAACAAAGAATTACACAAAAAATCTAAATTACATCACCTTAAAGCAAATTAATTTAAGAATTAATGCATTATTATTTAAAAAATTTAGAAATGTCTTGTTACTCAACTAATTTATCTGAAAAGAACTAATTTAATCATTTGTAATGTTTTAAAATATTTCTACATCTTTCTGTGTTATTTTTTCTATATATCTCTCTTACTAACAATAAATAATTAAATTGTACGCTTTAACTTACTAATTGTAAGTTAAAGTAAGTAAAGTGTATAGCTTGGAACTCTTATTTCTTTTGTATTAAAGTTAGATACACATTTGATTTTGTATATCTTATACACAATGTTTTTAAGAGAAATATTGCGCAGCTGCGTTAGAATCACTTGCAACGCTGTGTATTTGTTGTATGAACGAGCCTTAAATCGACAGGAACAACTTCCCTGCTAATCAGAAACTCGTCGTCCCTTCGTGTGTAGCTTGTGTTGTGTGGCATCGGTCCAATCGGGAGCAGATATGGGTCAGCGCTGATTAATCCCGCGCCACGTTCATTGCCGATAAGCGGCGTAGAAGATGGAAACATGGAGCAGGACCCACAGGTATAATTCAATCGCCGAATGACTCATGACCGCTTCCTCGAAGCCGAAGACAGATGAGCCGAGGAAATTGCCGGTCTTGAGAAACCTCGTACATCACGCGACCAGAATAAAATGTGGAGGGATTCGTGATCATTTCGATGAGGTGAATATTTTTTTTAGAAGTAAATGCATATTTTATTATGGATAAAATTGAGCAGACGTGTTAAAATTAATGTTGTTAAATCTATTAGATATTTTAACATAATGTCATAAAACGAGCACGACATAATTCAGCAATTTTGAGAAAATAAAAATAGAAAGTGCGTGAGTGTGTTTTGTGGAAGGCATTCATCTTTTCACAATATAAATAGTTACAATTAATTTAGTAATATTTTAGAATATATAAAAATAATTTAAATTTTTTTCGAGGCGCTCTTTCCTTTTTCTACATTCTATTAAAAATATAGAAGATCAGAAACGTGCATTATTAGAGTTTCTATATTTATATTCTTCTTGAAGAAGAATGAATCTGCACAAATTTAATGTGATTATGAAACGACGATAAAAGGAATGAATGAGAAATTACAATCCATTCTATTCTAAAGACTGAGTGTGACGTAATTGTTACGTGCTCGTCGAACAGTAATCAGAAAAATTGAATCTGTAACGTTGGATGCTAATTATTGTTTCATCATGGATACAAGTATTTTTAGTGAAGTGGTTTTGAATAGCGCGATCGTTTCTATCAAATTCGCTTCGATATTCGCTTCTATCCGGCACGAGCGAAACTGTTATCAGCAAAATGTCAAAACGAGTAACATGTTTTTTAAACGCATCTCCGTTCAAAAATTGCTCTTGACAGCGTGAGTAATAATCTCGACGAAAGATGTCATTTTAGTATAGTGTCGCATACGTGGATCGCGTGCAGAGTTGATTTATCAATATTACATAATACAGGACATTAATACCATCAATAAAATATTAGCGCTAATTCGAGCGAATATGAGTAAAGGCTAAGGATTGTTGTTGCGGCAATAACATTCTACCTTGTTCATTTCAATTCTTTAAGATATTACATCAAGTTTTATTTAATATGTCTGATATAATTTTAGTAATTCCTTTTTAATAAAATATATTTTAAATTGCACATAATAATAATTGTCGAGATTTTGAAAAGATATTAAGGCAAAAAATAATAAAAAAGCAAGAAAATTAAAAAAGTATTTAATAAATATAAGTTATTAAACTGCAAATCAAAATAAGATAATAAATAAAAATGTGAATAATATAAAGTAATATAAAAGACAAAGTGTATATATTTTTCTTTTGCTTAGAAATATTAAAGAAATATTGCAAAACAAGCTATTTCTTATTTATTCTATAATACTATTTCATGGTCTTTGTAAAAATTATAGTTTTAATCATTCGAATCTCGCATATTTTGGCGACAGTGACTAATCAATTTCCATAAAGATTTCAAAATTCACATTTGTGATACTGATATCAGTTACCTCTTGAATATGCCTCGATATTCTTCCCAATATTCGACATCACATCCGTCGAAAGTGTCATTTCTACAGAGATACTCTTTTCGCCGTTTTCGGTGCCGCGAACGAGCAGTCGATCTTGCGCGCGACGATCAAGTTATAGCCGCTGCATAATGCAACGGATAGTGTTACAAATTCAATCATCTTTCGGATATTTTTATCGACGTCAGCCGCGCCAACGACGAGAGACGGGATATTTCTACGCGGTGTAACACACGCGCGTCGAGAGAATCTCGACTATCAATAGCACGCTGACTTAGTTATGCGCCCCTACCTAACGCTGCCAACTAGAATTCCGATATCCGTTAGAGTCGGCCTCTGTTGTTGCAAGGTAATACGATCCAGAGCGCGCGTTTTATCTCTTCTTAAGGTGCCATATTGCCGCAAGTTTCGTACCATCGTATTTCACCATCATAATCACGCTCGATCGATTATCGAGCACAACGGCATCATATTCGTTTTACGTTATTCCATAAATGTGAAATTTCATATCTTATAATTGTAAGTTTCATGTAGAGTTTGCTCGAAAAGGTGAGAAAAGAATAATCGGCATTGCTAAATTTACAAGTAGACATACTAAAAATATATAGAAGCAGATTCTTTGCAGTACGCTTTTGATTGCCGGATTATTGATTACAAAATTAACTAAAGCTTTGCAAATAGAAATAAGCTCAATAATTATATTAATTTGTAATGTGCAACAGTATATTTTGTATTTTTTATGTAACTGTTATGAAAGTATAAAAAAGTAACAAATAGTTACAAACACAATAAAATATAGTGTAAATTTATTGATACTTAGCAAGCATAGTTAAATTAAATTTAAACACGTTACGTTTAATGCAAGTGCAATCATTAATAAATACACGAAACTAGGAACAAAATATTCTAATGATCATCATATCATAAAAAATTACATATTATTATGATCAGTAAATTTACTGATATGTATAAATTGCTGACATTTTAATTCTCACTCCAAAAATTTCATACCATTTAGGCCGGCCGCCATGTTTTAAGAATTAAAAGTTTTCCAAAATGTGGAAAATTTAAACAATAATACTGTTTTTTACATAGTCTTTTATTTCTTTTTAGCTGAATAAACAACTTTGAGATAAAAAAGTAATTATTAATACAAAATATAATATATTACTTTTATTAGATAAGTATTAGTCACTCATTGTTATTATTTCTAATTATATGTATTCTAATTAGTTTTAATTGTAAGTAAATAATATTATGTTCTAATATTAATTAAAGTTCAACCTGAGTTCTATTTCATCATATATTTTTGATACTTTGTAATAATAATACAAAAACAACGTACGTCTCATTTTCGACCCTTCAGAATCTTTTAATAATATTTCTATAAAAGACACACTAAATGCCATGTTATTAATGTCAAATTATTACTAATGAGCACACGCGAAAACATTTCAAAAACATAGTCAAATGGTAGTTGTTCAATTGAGGACTTGGGGCAACTAATCAGCTATGTATACACATCAGTGAGTAAATTTAATTAATTTTTAATAACATTTATATTTATATATTTAATAGGATCTCTATTAAATATTTACATTTTGTTTTATATCTTTTGTTAGTAATAGATAGTGTATTTTATAATTTATGTAATAATCAAAACAAAAATAATAAGTATATACAGTAATATTATTACACTAAATTTATAAAAGTATTAAGCAAATTATTATCTAGAAATAAATAAATAAATAAATAAATAAAGAATATTGTTCTAAATAAATATAAAAATGAGAATATATAATAATGACTTTAAAAAATAAAATCATATTAAAAAAAATAAAATAAGTGTTCTGTGCTTTGTGCGTGAAAAATTTAAGTTTACTCTAATTTATTATTGTTAGATTTCTGTCAAATCGTCGAAAACGTTATTTTATTTCAAGCTAACAATAAAATTCTAAATAGTAATGAGAGCATTAATAATGACAGCTAATTATACTATATTATGGATAAAATATGAAAAAGAAGAAATGAAGGCAGGCAATTTTCGGGATAAAGCTCTGTCGAACACATATCCCTATAACTCGATTTATATTTCACGGAAAATAAAAGTAGAGAGGTAAGATAGAGATAATAATAGCAGCTGATTAGGAAGTATCTTAAATGAGATATGAAGAAGGAGAAATAATGGTAGATAATGTTCAAGGAAAAGAGTTAACGGAAACATTCCTGCGTAACTTAATTTATACTTCGCGCTAAGTGAAACTATAGATAGCGAGAGAAAATAGGGGTAGTAATGGCAGCCGATTAGGAAGTATCCTGGAAGCAGGATGTGCGGGAGGGGGCGGCGGGAGAGGGGAAAGGGGGGTGGACGGAGAAAGCCAATGACTCTCACGATGCGAGAGGGAGGAAATTTTATCGAGCAGCCGCCATCGACGAGATGGAGGGCTGAGAGGGATGAAGGCGAGAGGGGACGCAGGGGTTGAATCGGAGGGTTGGAAGACAGCCGGGGGTAGGATAACTCGCAGCAGCGAACGAACGAATCACGAATGAAGGGACGAGGAAACTCTTGAGGGACCGTACGTCCTGTCAGAATGGAGGAGGGCAAAGTCGAGCAGACAAAGGACTTACCCCACCGCGGGAGGATAAACCTCACCAGAGATGGCGGTCGCGCCGCGAACCCGCAAACTACTAGAGTATTAATAGTTATCTCGCGCTTCATTATTGCGCGGTCCTCGTTCATGATACGCGAACACGTTCGATGGTGCACAATTGGCATAGATAAGATTACCAACATTTGTAAGAATACCTTTTCAGCCAATTTTAATCGTTATTATCTTTTTGTCCAAAGATACTTAATTAAATTAAATTAAATTAAAAAGAAGATTCATAATTTGCCTTATATGTAAAAAAATAGAATAGAAATTATTTAGTCATGTAAAACATTTAAAAAAATAGCATATAAATACAGGAATAAAAAAAGCATTAGTAGAGAAAAGAAAAGAGAAGAAATCACAAAAGAAAAAGTGAGGAATAGAGAAAAGAAGATTTAAACAGATATTTAAAGATACAAGATATTATAAGATATTACGAGAGATTATAAGATATTTAAAAATATTGAAAAAATGTATGCAAATCTTTACATGAAAGGAATTCGTAAAAATAAAATACGCAGCTTTTATGCCGGATATCGGCATCACAGAAATGGTTACTCCTCTCACTTCTCAAGATAGATTGAATAGCTTTATTTCCACTTAGAAAGTTCAAAGACCATTGAGAATTATTTTTGACTCGCAATTTTTCAATGGACTAATTTAATGAACCTCAATAGTATCAAAATAATAAAGAGTTTGTTTTTGTTTAAATACATTTTCTTATATCCTTCTCTTAATATCTTATTAATTATAATATGTATAACATTATTATACAGTTACAAAATTACAAATAAAAAGTTGTAAATCATAACAATATTATGACATGACGAATGATCAAGCATGTACAATTTTGCTTGCCTTAACCTTGAATAATAAAACTCTATATGTAACTTGACATCTTCCTGGCGTTATTTAAAATATCAAGCTACTAAAAATACATAAAAAGAAGATTACAAAAATATAAGAAAACACAAAAAAGATATTATAGATAATCGAAGTATGGATTAATCAAATATTGTGCAATAGGTATATATAATAATCAAACAAAATCTATTGTAGATATAAATTAGATTATATAATTATATATAATATGTATACATAATAGTATATAATTATATATTTATATAAATAAATATATATATATATATCTACCTATATATGTACATATGTAATTATAATATGTGTAAATAATTTTGATATTATTAACAATATTAATAAATACCAGTCTTTTTAGGAAATTAATAAAGATGAGATTTCGCAGAAGAAAATATCAAGTTCAATCGAACTTATAATATAAATACAACCAAAACAACCACTTAGATTTTCATATTCTGATCGACACAGCTGCAATGATTAGGGCTGTAGGGTCAAGGGGTTAACGGCAGCTTAAGTAACTTGCCGTCGCCAAGATAATCGCGCTCATCGTGCAAAAGTGGATTATACGCGTTGGAATATCAAGTCGTCGCCGCAAATAGCGAGCGATTTGGTTCCACAGTCGTCGAATCGCCATCCCTAATCTCGCCGTGTAATAATATCGCGATCGTCGATGGCGAGCGTTATATTAATCCGCGCCTACGTGTGTGTGTGTGTGTCTCCGAGATAAGATTAAATTTATTGCTCTCTCCTCCAAGCCCGAAACCAATGAAATCGTCCGCACTTCTCGTCCGCGCGCTAGATAATCTGAATGAAATTCGGCGAGGAGGTACTTCGGCGGCGCTAAGTGATGCACGTCAGTCGGGAAGTCTAACTTTAGGACCCGTTAGCGTCTGGAGAGCTGTCTAATCGCGTTACCGTACATGTACCTCACCTGTCCTTCCCGCGACACCTGCGTCCTACCGCGAGCAGGTAACGTCATGGATGTGTACGAGAAACGAGTAGAGGGAAATCGACGAGGAAGCTGTGACAGATAGCTCCCGATCTTAATTACATGCCTGTTTCCAAGAGATCGTGTAAATTTATCTTACATGATGTAATTTTACTATATACATGAGTGTTCGATAAAAAATGAAAATGGCGATTATTCTGTGATGTCGTTGATAATCAATTCATGTTATACAAATAAATGCTCAATAAATAATATAATTCAGTCTATTTTGTACAAATATGATTTAACAAAATTAAATTATTATTTGTACAAAATAGACTGAAGAATTTTATTATTTATTTGCATTAAATGATTTTTATTAAATTTGAATTTACAATATTTAATTAATATCTAGCTACACACACAATATTTAAATTCATATTCTTATTGCAAATTTATTATGAAATAAGACTGTTTGATTTTGAGTTTTATTTGCTTGTTGAGTTTATTTGTTTAGTTAGAATGAGCACTGCGATTAATATAACGCGAGATAAGAATTAAACTAGAATATTTAATAATTACTATTAATATTTAATATTTATTATTACTTTGGAAATTAAATAATTGTAAGTGGCGCAGTTTTCTTAAGTCAATTTTTCAGAAAAAGTAGACTTAAAATATTCTAAAGAGACCAGCATTTCTAAGGATTGTTTTAGTAGTTTGAAAACATTCATGTCATATAAAAATACATTTTGATTTATGCACGTATAATAACTCGAAAATGATGTAAATTAAATCGTGCAAAACGAGAATAATTTTCCCGGACTCAGTTGTCACATTTAAGAATATTTAACATGTTTATCTCCAATTAAAGCTGTAAATTGGGAATTGTTCTCACATTTCGTTTCGTGCAGTCCCCAATTATGTTAAAATCAAATTTTCGAGAATTATATCTTGTATAAATAAAATCTATCTAACAAGTGAAATTTTTTCACAAAAAGGATTGTCGGTCGTCATTTAATGTTACATTTTTGCTCGTTTTAACGGCGAAAAAGAGTTCGAAAATATTATGTAAGCGTAATTTCGCGTAACGTAACGTAAGAGAAATAATTTTATAGTAATGTTTGTACAATTCTTACGTCGTTTATCTTTTGTTCATGATAATCCGTCATGCGTATTAGACAGTATAATCCATCAGCTTACGACCTGCAGGTAGCCATGAAAACGAAAATGGAGTCTGTAATGTAATTACACTACACTCCTTCTGCGAACTCACCCTCAACTTTCCGTCAACAATCCTCTCTTTACGCGGATGAAACAAACTATGCGATATGCAATGCAAAATTTTATATATGTACAATCCAAGAAAAAATATTCTTTCCTTATAATGGCCGTAAAAAATTATTTCAATTATTGTGTTGCTTATATTGCGCAAATGTTCAGTTCTTAAGTATTCTATATTAACGCTATTAGACTTTTAGAAATATCATATTCAATTGTATGTAATACAATATTGATGATTGATGTGTAGATATAATTATGAGTTATAATTACATTCAAACTTTCAGTTGCACCAAGAAATATCGTGTAGAAAGTGCTAATTTAACGTAAAATTTTAGAAAAAAAAGACTTAATTGCGGTAGAACTTAAAGAGAATAGACTAACCTGCACTCTAGCTTCCGTCAGATCGATCTTCATAGCGATTTCTTCTCTGGTATAGATATCTGGATAATGCGTCTCCTGGAATGCACGCTCCAATTCTTTCAGTTGGGCCGACGTAAATGTCGTTCGTATCCGACGCTGTTTTCTCTTCTCCGCGAGGCCATCATGCCCCGAGTAAGCCTTATATCCCAAACCGCCTGAAATTATAGATATAAAAAACGTCAATAAAGGTAAAAATAATAATTGCAATATAGTGTTAAAGGATAATTTTTGAAATTTTCATCTTTTATTTAATATTGCAGCGGCAATAACAATAACAATAATAATGTAATAATAGTAAAATGAATTACAATTAAAACACGGTGGTGCAAAACGCATTAAAGAAAACAAAAATCTTTATCTTCTCGCATCATAAATATGAAAAAAACAATCTTTATATACATTGAAAGATAAAGTAACAAAAATATGATAATTATAGCAATAACGGTAAATGTAACGTTTATGACGGGAATATATTGCACTTGCAATTATTTGTTTAATATTAAAATTTTATCAGCAGGAACGAATTAGCGGGAAGCAATTAATATTTCCTGCGATAATAATTCCATATATCTTTGTTTTCAACGAGAAAAAGTATATATTTTTATGTTCTATATACTTTAAAACTATTACTCCTATGTAAAATTATCACATCAAAATAATTAAAATTTCACGCTTTCAGATTAGGATTAAATATAATTTAATTTGCAAAAATCCTTGAATAATTATGAAGATATGTATATCCGTGGAAGGCTTTTACTTTGTACGACTGATATCACATCTGATATATCCTTACGACAGTTTGGTAGGTATTTATAATTCTGGTTCCTACGCGGTGAATTCATAAAACGTTAATTAAAGCATGACATATACTACGTTGCATAATATACTGCGTGACATTCTTGCGCGCGCCTGCACGTCGAAACAACATGTGTGATGTTGAATTCAATCGAGATCAATTATCAACTAGGACGAAGGGAGCTAAGCTCCCTGCTCGTGTGTGACATGTTTAGCCCCTTCTAAATCGCCGGAACAAACATAACAAAGCGTCGCACGTTCATAGACCGACGGATTGACGCGAGGATAAAGGAGCTCTTGTTAAGCCATGTTACAGTCGGAATTATGAATTATTTATTACAGCTTATTGATAATCTTAATATACAATAACGTGTCGACGTTAATATACGGTATTATTTATTAACTTCTATATTTATTGACTTGAGCCATTTAAAACAAGACAAAGAAACTCAAAGTCGCAGATTAGATATTTCAATAGTTGAACTTCGATAACTCGAATATCTATAACTTGTAAAACACTCAAACTTTTTTCCTTTAAGCTATTATAATCGAAAAATTATAAACTCTCGTACAAAGCTTCTGTAAGTCGAATTTTCATATGTTAACTCTCTTTTACTTAAACTTTGATAATCGAAACCTCTATAACTCGAAGATTTTTATAGTTTTTCCTTGAGATTCGAGTTATCGAGATTCGACTGCATAAATAATCGATAGTAATAAATTATATCTGCATTTAATAAGATGTTTTAAATAGTTATTAAACAATTAGATAATTATATGTAATAAGTTTTCTAATAATTTTGTAATGTTTTATAATACTTTATGATACCTTCTTTAATTAAGTTGAAGTTAAATGTTTCTTGCATAGTAAAATACATATACTATAATATACGGGCATATGACAGCATACATTGTTTTTAGATACAAATATGTACGTGACTTTTTGAATAATTATAATTATTTGTTTTAATAACAAATTATCTAAATTTATGAAGTCAATTCTTGTCGAAGAGAATATTTCGTATCATAAATTATGCATCAACATTTCTATTTCCAATAATTAAAAGCTTTATTTAATTAAATGTGAAATCAAAGAGTTTGAGTAGCTTCGTTGAAATTAAATAAAGAATGAAACCTGAATATCTATTTACGTAATCAAATTTTAATACAAAAAAAGTTCCTCAGTTAGTTATGCATCATTTCAAAAAATATCGACATCTTATCATTTATTAAAGAAAAGGCGACACCAAAGTTAAAGATTTTATCATTAAGGGGAGAGTCTGGCGTAGAAAGCGATTTTCAAGGTAAATTTCATAATTAAAAAAAAAAAGCTATTGAATATAAAAACTTAAGATTTTGAGTACATACTTATTCAGTTTAAACTATATATGTATAAATTTTTAAAATTGTCTAACAATAAGATCAATACTCTTAAAATTATAAACCGTTGTGTATATCCCAACTTAAATAATGGTGGACATGATTAGATGTTTTTTATCTATTCAAAATAAACAAATCAACAAAATCTTTTTAATCTACTATATGAATGTTGCGTTCGTCCATACTAGAAAGTTGTATTAAGATTTATGAATTTGTGAACATTGTATTAAGAAAGTGGCGATTCTGTAAACATAAAATTCTAATTTTTTAAGAAGTTGTCCTCTTTTTCTTAGTAAAAAAAAATATAAATTGTAAAGATATTGACTTGATGTTATAAGTACGGACAAAAATGACATTTACATATATTAAAAGTTTGTTAATAGTTACGTTTGTTTCAGATGGACAAAATCCTTTACACACACACAAAATTATGTTGACAATTATTTTAAGATAGAATGCGTATAGTGGTTTATAACTTCAAAAATATTGAATTGAGAAACGTTCAAAAATGTATTCATACAGTTTAAACATGAATAAAAATATACTTAAAAATAAATATCTTAAATTTCTATGTATATTTAATAGCTTTTCATAAAAAAAATTAATAAAATTTAATCCTGAAAATCGCTTTCTAGATGAAAATCTCCTTTTAAAATTTGATGCGATAGAATTAATTGGCTATAAATAAAATCAATTGTCTAAAAAATAAATGTCAGACATTAAATTTTTATTAATACTTGATAAAACATTTGGATTTCGATTCCATCGTAGCAATTGCAGATTTAATAATTACTTCATAATCCGGAAATTACCCGAAAGTGTACGCTAATTAATAGCTGAAACAATCAAGTGCTTGAAAAATTATACGCTCAAACGTCACTCACTCTGAAGATTGATAGCCGACGGGAAGATGGAGGCAGCGTGCCGATGGACTTCCTGGGACCTGGCGGCCATTACGGAGCAGGGGGTCGAGTGGGCCCCATGGTGCGCGTGGGCATGGGGGTGCGCGGTGTGATGGGCCGTCAGCGGCGTGCCACCGGCCGCGGCACCCGCGGCCGCTGCCGCGTTACCGGGATATCCGGCGGCTCGTGCCGCGGTGTAACGGTAAGCCGCCTGGCTCATCTGCGAGCACGAGCTCAGGTCTCCGTAACTGCACTGCATCTCGCCGGCGGCCAAGGCGCAGCTGGAAGCTTCGAAGCCGGCCGCTGCCGCGGCCGCGGCCTGATTCAGATACGAGTAGTCCATAATGCCGCTGGCTTGACTGCAAGTAAATCTCCACTTTGCGTTACTCCGATGGCACGTGACGACTTGGAGAGTCGTTTCTTCGCACTCCGCTCCACAATAAAAGGCAAACACGCCTGTGACTGCAGTTTTGGATGACACGCACTCGTGAAAGAATCAACGGCGGGCCATTAAAAGTCACGACGTTTAACACGTTGATGTTGACCGGAGATATAGGTACAATACTTTACGAGAGAAAAAAAAGACACTCGTTACGCGTTAAATGTGATGACAAGTGCAATGTGAAATTTAAAAGGTCACGTGAGCAGCGCGATTTATCCGGGCCCGTTTGTACCCACGTAGGTATATGCGCTTTCGGGCCCGTTCGTCCGCGGGTAAGACCCGGGTAGACGAGCGAGCGGTAGGAGCGGCACGCCGCTCTCTCGTCGGCGACGCTTCAGCGAGACCGGGAATCGTGCCGGGCCGCCGCCGGTTGGGTTCCTCGATAGCGGCTTATGATGCGTAATCGGATCAGCGATATCAAATTATTGCGATTACACCGCGGATAGGAAGAAGTTTTCCGGCCCGCTTAAGAGCGCCCCGTACGACCGACTGGTGGGTCTCCTCAAAATCAAATGATAAGCTTAATTCAATAACCGCCAGTGCCGCGCGGGTAGGAGCGTGGGTGTGGCCGTGGTTGACTCGCAGAGCTTGCAGAATTTCGTGGGGGGTTCGCCGTGCGGAAGCTGATTCGCCGGCGGCAGAACCATCCCTGTGACGAGAACGGGGGTTGAAACGCCGCCCCGTGTCGGCGATACCGACTTCCACCCCTCTCGAGGTTTACGCGGGGGCCACCCCCGAGTTACGGACCAGACAACCCTCTTCCCCAAACGGCCATCAGCCCGAATGAGTGCTATCATTCGATGACGCGCCCCTCCGGTCGGTCGCCCCACCTTCGCGGCTTTACGATCGATCCCGCGCGCAGAGACGCCGGCGACGAAGGACGCTGCTGCTGTGTCCTGGCTCTGGCTGCTCCAGTGGACGCGAGGAGTCTGCAAGAGGCTGCGTCGCGTCCCGTATCCGCGGCGAAGATCCTAGCTCGGAGCTGCGTTTACATCTGCGTGCCGTGCCGTGCCGTAGCCGTGCGAAGGATGTCACACAGGCCGGATTATTCGTGTCGCGTGCCGACGCTAAAACTCAACTGGTCATATATCCTGACCGTTAAATATTAAATCAAAGAGCAAGAAAAAAAAGAAGCAAAAGATGAAGAAAGACAAAAAATATATAATATCGCTTCTTAACAGGTTCATTAAATGTGTATTAGGGCGAATTCACACCTTGACAGAAAAGCGGAAAACAGAAAAGCAGAAGCCAATCAAAACTCGCGTTGGTAGTCAATAGTTTTTGCTTTCTGCTTTTCTTGCTACCAGTGCGAGTTCTGATTGGCTTCTGCTTTTCTGTTTTCCGCTTTTCTGTCAAGGTGTGAATTCGCCCTTGGAATCAGTTTTTTAACACAAATTTAATCTACATATTAATTGCCGTAAAGCAATTTTTTTATTTATTTCAAGCAGTAACATTACATCAAACAGAATTTGTTCTATACGTTTTATTTTTATCGGATTGATAGATGTATTTTTTTTAGATGAAGAAAAGTCTAGCAATGATAAAAATCATAAATTTAAAAATATTTGTCAAATATAAGTGTAAAGAATATTATTCACAAAGCAGAAAAAGTATTCTTAAGAATTAATGTAATTCTTAAAAATATGGTAATTACTGTAACTCTAAGTCTATATTAAAAAAGTGATTTCTTTAATAAAATTGTTAAGAAGAAATGTTATTTTCTTCCAATTTAATATTTTTCATTATGAATTGAAACTGCTAGAATTTTAGTGAGAGTAACAATACGATAATCTTAATGTTATAAAGTAAAAATATAATAATTGGCGCATATTTTATCATGTCCGTCGCATGGAGAACTCACTAAGCTCACTAAAATTATAAAGGTCTCAACATTAGTGATAGATATTGTGGAAGAGAGAAAGATCAAGTTTTTTTATCAACCAGAAATCGATCTAATTTTTTTTTATGCATATGTACAGTGGAAAATTATTTTTGTAAACACTCGGCTGTTCTAATATTCAAAGCGTATTTCTAATTTGTTACTTTAAATTTCTTATTGCATCAATTCATTACTAAATTATATAGGTTTAGATGAAAATTAAAGATTGAAAGTATCCTCAGAAATAACAGATATATATAATGAGAAACTGAATCGATAATTTTATTATTTTGTATTACAAAAGTATTTATATCACAAAAATATACTCCTAGATCCTTCATTAACCCTTTTTGTAAGTTTTTCGTTATTATTTGTAAAACGACTATTTCTCTAATAAGATTTTTCATCTGCTTTCCAGAAAAATAGACAAGAAAATATACATAGGCTGTAATATTCGAAAATAATTTAAAATGCCATACAAGGTACAATAATACACTTTTAATTCAAATTAATTAAAAAAAAAAAACAAATCATATGTTGTATAAAATCTTTCCATGATTTGTTATACTCTTTCAGTTAATAATTATTGTTTGAATTGAATAAATTTCGTGATGAAATTATTCACATTATATTATAGTCAATACTCTGCGTGATCTTTTTAAAAAATCATGTATAAAAAATTCATTGTTTTTCACTAGTTTCATTAACAAAAATATCTTATGATATCTTTATCCTTAAACTTTACTCTAACAGAAATTTTATGCAAGTTTTAATAGTCGAAGTATAAAAAGTTTAAATTGAAAATTAAAAAGTTATGGCGTAGAATTATTATTTCCATCTGATTTGTGAAGAAAAGGTTCATTAAATATAATCTACTCCATCAAATTTAAACTCATCAAATAATGAAACTATTATAAAGGAATACGATAATTTTGGGATGCACTGCATATTTCAAATTTTTCACGCGAACTAAGACTGCACCCTAGTACCCAAACGAATTGAAATTTCTCACGTCTTTCGCGCGGAGTAAGATAATAGGGGGGCAAGGGAAAATATGATTTATTTCGACCTAGAGAAACAATTTTCACGAGCATGGCACGGTGGTGCGCATCGGTCGACTGGCTCCTGTGCGACATTTGTTTTGCACTTGTTCTCACGAGAAAGAGAGAGAGAGAGAGAGTGTGTGTGTGTGTGTGTGTGTGCGCGCGCGCGCCACGATGAGAGCAGTCGCGGTGTTCCACCCTCTTTCCTGAATCTTATCCCAGGGGATTCCTGCTCCCGGCACGCGGAACGTGTGTCGCACGCTGCCATCGTGCACATCTCCGGGCGACGCACACTACCAAACTCTACATAGGCGTATCCTTTTGAATAAATTCTGTGTATAATGAACGAGACGTCGTGTCGATGCTGCCGGAAGCAGAGCCTCTCCGTTGGCAAATAAAAGATGAATCAACGCAAAAATATGTAATTTAAAAAAATACTTGAAATACTCGAAAGAAAAGCTTAGTTAAAGCAAATAACATACTTATACATTGTGAAATTATAAAATGCACTTATTTACATCCTTCTGAATAATCCTTCTAAATAAACAATTCTCAAATACGAATGAATCATCAATATTTCGCACACGTGTCATAAAAAAATATATTTATTCTCTTTTTTATTCGCATTTATTTTCTTTTTCAATTTCAAATATTATCCAAATCTATGATAGGTTTAATTAAAGACAATAAAATTTTATAATTTTCCCCCAAAGAAAAGTTTTCCAAAAGAAAACTCGTACTTTTGCTCTCATTGTCAAAATTACGCCATTGTTCGCTGAAGGGGCAACGCGCGTACACACGATGTGTGTGTCTTTGATATCAATACGAACGTGTCGGCCTCTCCCCTTGGCGGTCTGATACATATGTCCTTGATTTGTCCGGAGAATAATATTCTCTCCTGCAAAGTTGATTAAATATTGGTTAGTGATCTCTCGGACACCCTCCGCGGCCCAGCGCATCGCCTTTCGGCCCCCGCGCGAAGACCCGCAGGAATACAATTTAATATTTCCGCGCCTGAAAACACAGCGGGCGATCATTTTTCTTTCATGCGAGCTAGTACATCGGGAATTAACGATTTTTCCACGGGTCTCCATAAACGGGGGAAATCCATAAACGGTGCTTTACAGTTCAAGTAGTACGTATAAGTTGAGCTTAAGATGCTTCCAGTTTTGATAGAACGAATGAAAATGTTATGTTCCGCAATCATGTTTATGGGAGAACGAGAATATTATTCAAAAGACATATTTTGTATACATTATATCGCATATATGCTTTGAAATTTTTCAAACAAGTTCAATTACTTTATAAATCAGAAGATTTAAAAATGCATTTAAATAAAATGCACTGAATAAGTTAAAGAGAAAATGCTATTGGTTATATCTTGTCCATAAATTTAAAATAAAATGAAGTCGAATTTTGATAAAAAATATATATAAATGAAAGAATATTGACAAAAGTTTAGTATTTTTTTTAAATCTTTGTATTTATGTTAATTAGTTTTAGACATTTCATTATTTTATAAATTATATTCATAAATTTATTAATTGATAAATATGTAATTATTTTTATAAGCGAATTAAGAAAAAAACATGTGACACACATACGGTTATTTTTGTATAAACTTTATTATAAAATATTGCATTGTTAGCTTTTCCGACATTCGCCATGTGCGTAAAAGTATAAGCAAGTCACTTTGGGGCAAGTCTCATTCGCTACTTTTACACAAAGACGCAATATAATTTATATTTTAAATTATTTACAAATATATATATATATATTTATATTCAATCTTTTTCAGAATATGCTGTACATTACTACATTTTTGTAAACATTATACGAAAATCGATCATCGTTTTACATAAATATAATAAAAGTATAATGGAAAATTAATTTTTCACCGGACGTATTTAATATTAACAGTAATTTCAGTGAAAATATTTTTTTTATACCAAATAGATAATTTCATTATCATCTATTTTTATTTTAATAATATAATCTATAGTATTCCAGTCTTCACGCTAAGAATTTTATCTCTAATATACTACTATTATCGAGACTGTCTTATCACACTATTTAAGAGGATCCTAAATCCTAGATCAAACTCCAAAAATCCGCTGTTTTACCGACAATTTGTGAGTATGTATGCGTGCGATATTGATGTAGTAGTGTGTAGTGATGTGTCATGTTTATTCCACATCAATATATCTCACGCATACATATACACGAATTTGTAGGATACAAATGTACTTTATTTAGACTTCTAAATTTGATTTTAACGACTCACCTATATTCATTTCTTTATTGTACATCTGGCTCTGCCTTCATTTCGAGCGTATAACCTGCCTAACTTTTTCACGAAGTAAACGTTTTGGTAAATTGATAGTATTTGTCGCCATGTTGAGGTTAAAATGGATAACGAAATCTGTTATAATTATTTCATTTTTTCCCGTTTTTGGTACGAAATGCACCAGAGCTAGATGCATTAGCATGTGTGTTTTAATCGTGGAAAAGGAAATTTTATTCTATGCGATTAATACGAAGTGTTTTGTATCCAACAAAAATGGTATTTTTGTCGATAAAACAGACGGCTTTAGCATCCTCTTAAAGTTAAACAACTAATTTTTTTTAATTCTCTGATTTTAATATCTCTTTCTCAACGAGACAAAATTTCGTTCTTTAATTTAGTTGGCATATATAAATCTTGAAAGATATTTTATTTTTTAAGTTTAATCAAATTATTTAATGTTAAATATTGAAACATTAAATTAATTTTTCTTTTTAATTTTCTACAAAATTATCGTTAAGAAAAAACTAATTTTAAAGGGACGTGTCATTTCAATTTTTAAACAATGAGACATTTATGGATGATTAAGACAATTAAGACATATAATCTCTAACCAAAGAACTATTTAAATATAATTATTTATTCAATATACTTATTCAATATAATCTATTCGTGGTCAAAACAAAAAATAACTGGACTGACTAAAATCTAATATTACAACAAATTTCAGGAATTTGAAGCTATCAAAGACTGTGTTCCGATATTCACTGTCAGTGTTGAAAATTTATAATGCATGTGACGTATATTAAGCCCCATCTACATAAGTCGCAAATGCAAAACGCAAACGCAAACGCGGACGTTTCTCTCTTTCTTTTCTTTTATTTTTTGACGTTTCGTTCTTTTTTTTCTCCGCATTGTGCGTTTGTGACTTATGTAGAATAGATTTTCAGTACTTGTAGTGAATATCGGAACGAAGCCAAAAACAGATTTCCAAGTAATCTCTCTCTCTCTCCCTTTCTCACTATAGTATAGAATATATATTATCAATGCTATTTGTAAAATCTAAATAAAAAAAGAAAATTGAGAATAAATTACTTAATTTAATGTAACATCTCAATCTAATATTTTAAATTGCTTGAGTGTAATCTTTACGTATAAAACGTTATTTTCTTCAATTTTATAAGTATTCAATTTTAACAGGTTTAAAATCGGTAGTATTTTCCTAATAATAACGCAACGTGTAGATATTACAAAAATATATATATTTTTTTATTATTTACATTATTTCAGATTATTTGGAAATATATCGCCCTTTGTTTGACACATTCAAAGCTAAGTTAATAACATAACGTAATCAAGATTATATTTACTAAATCTTATTCTTTTCATTTAATAATACGAATCAGTCCAGTCATTCTAGCTTCATGCCCATGAATTTATTTATACAAATTAGAGAGATGCTCTTTAAATACGAATCGAATTGAATCGAATCAAGTACGATTCAATTCGATTAGGATTTGAATCTCTATGACTCGAATCCGAACTATTAAAAAATTTCGAATCTAAGAAAACACCAAAGAATTGCCTCCTTGAGTATGGCAATGTACGAGTACACTTAAGGAACACCTTGTAATTAAAATTCAACTTAACAATAATTATGTTGTTAATTACAAGTTATGTTTCAAAGATTCGATTAGGATAGAATTTTGTCCGATTCGGATTCGAATAAAGGAAAATTCAATTCAATTCATCGTCAAAAAAACCTTGCGATTTGCGTACCTCTAATACAAATTTTATGTAGATTACCGATATCTCTAACTTCTTTTAATTTCAACATCATTCTTTTTCATTATATTTTGTACATTGTTATATCGAGACCTTCTAATTTCTATAACCTGAGTCATCCGTGAAACACTACTGCACTCACATGTCCGATATTCAAAGATAAGCGCCATTCGGCGAATTCTTTCATAGTAACGTGTATACTATAACTCTTAATCAATAGATTGAAATCTTTCATATTCAAATGAAAAATATGTTTTTGATTTGTTAATGAATTCAATCTTCGACTTTCGAATTAGTCACAAAATCTCTTCTCTCTCTCTCCATGTATAGTAAGCAATTTTAAACATTATTTAACACTGCATTATTTAACATATTTCTTGAGCTTCCTAGATCCACTGACAGAACATTGTTCATCTCTCTCTTTCCCGATTCTTTCTTCGTATCGTAATATCTCAGATTGTCAGTGTAATTTTTAATATGGAACAAAATCACTGGGCGAAGACAATCAATTCGGCAATCGGACGTGATTGACGCATTGACGCACTATTGCATGTTTGGATAAATAGCGTAATACGAGTTCTTAAACTGTTTTGAATTATACACATTCGGGTCCTCGACAGTGAACGGTTGGATCACGTTGGCTGGCACCGTTTTTTGATTGTGCACATTTGTTACCATGTACTGCGGCGTGGACACGACCTGACCGACGGTCGCCTCTTCCAACTTCCTCTGGGAATAGATCAGCAGTTGGGGCATGGACGCGTCGTTCTGCTGCGGCGCGCTGTCCGCCGTGGACACCGCGAACGCGGTCGTCGTCGAGCTGGACAACTGCTGCGCCCTGCACTTCTTCGTGTGAGCGTACAGCGAGCCGGCGTTATTGTACCTCTTTGTGCAGAGCTTGCACGCGTACGGCCGTTGACCGGTGTGCGTGTACGTGTGCTCGTTCAGCGAGGTCAACCGTCGGAAGGACTTGGTGCAGATGTTGCAGTGATACTTGGCCTCGCCGGTGTGCATCGTGATGTGCCGCGCCAGGGTGTTGGCCCGGGCGAACGCCCTGCTGCAGTACTGGCAGATGTACGGTTTCTCACCGCTGTGAGTTCGCAGATGCAGCTGCAGATACGTGCTCTTGGTGAAGGCACGCTCGCACACGTTGCACACGTACGGCTTGATGCCGGTGTGCGTGCGCATATGCGCCACCAGCGAGCCACTCTGAGCGAAACATTTGCTGCATTTCTCGCAGAGAAACCGTTTCTGCGTGTCCTTTACCCGTTTATGCCTCTCCACGTGGTTTGCCAGAGATTGAGCCTGCGCGAACGCCTTTGGACAGAGCGCGCACTTGTGCGGCCTGTTGTGTCGGTCCTGCAACGAGAAAACAAATCAGTTAGAGCTGCAGTTGTTGTTAGAGATGCAGATTTTTATGGAAATAAAAATGTGATTGACGTAACTTAATTTTAATTATCATATATTACATGCACAAGAATTGTAATAAACATAATCGTTCCATGAATATTTTTAAACAAATATAATAAATATATAGAACCCGTAGAAAATAAACTCGCCTTCTTTCGATTCTCGGAATTCTCGTTGACTTTGCTCTCGTTATCCTCCTCGTCATCGTCCTCGTCGTCGGTGTTGCCGAATATTTCCTCTTTGTGTTTCGATTGCTCGTGATCCTTCAGCTTGTCGATCCTCGAAAATCCTTTCCCGCACGTCGAGCAGTTGAACTTCAAGCCGCTATGCGTCGAGATGTGCCTCTTCAGATTCCTCTTCGTAGCGAAAAGCTTGCCACACTGAGTACACTGTAAACTTTCGATCGGCAAATCACTGTCGTCGTCATCCTCCTCCTCCTCCTCTTCCTCGGACTCGTTTTCCCTGAACATTGGCATCCTCTCTTTCTGCTCGCTCGTCATATTATTCGCGGACTGATCGTGCACGTCCTCGGTGTTGTCCATATTGTACTCGGGATGGCTCTTGGCGTGAGACACAAAGGATTTCTGATATATGAATTGCTTCGCACAGACCTTGCACGTGAACTTGAAGTTCTTCTTCTCCTCCCTCGTGCCGTCCACCACCACCACATGGTTGCCGCTTCTAGTGACTTTCGCCGACACTTTATTCACCTTCTTGTCGTCCTGCGTCGCTTTACCATCCTGGGTCGCCTGGGTCTCGTGGCACGTGAGCATGTGGCTTTTCAACTTGTCGATATTCGAGAACTGCTTGTCGCACACGACGCACACGTAACGCAGCTTTGTCTTGTGCTTGTGCACGTTCATGTGCCGCTGCAACGCCACCTTCGTCGCGAACGACTTGATGCAGTACAGGCACTTCTGTCTGGTCCTGCTTATGAGCGGCTTCTCCTCGTCGTCGCTGCAGTTCGCGACGCCTTTCGCGTCCTGATTGTCCGTTTCCAGCATCTCCTTCGTCACGTCGTGGTCATTGAAGTTCTCCAACATGTCATTCCTAACTTCAATCTTCAATGTGTCTTCCCGATTTTCGTCCATTAAGTTTCCCGATGTCTCATTATCTTCAGGTATCATCAATTCCTCTTGCTTGACGCATCTGTCCTCTGTTGTTGAACTGGACAGTCGATCCGAATGATCGGCAATCGCATCATCCATATGTGCCTCATGACACAAGGACACTTGAATTACCTCGTTATGTACATTCTCTTTAACATGCAGCAGCGCATCCTTTTCACTTGGCTCTACAATTTCCTCCGTCTTTTCCATAAACTTGTGACTTATGTGAGATTCATCGTTAATCACCGCATCAGACTGAACGGCAGTACTGTCGAACATAACAATATCATGAGACGAGACATAAATATCCTGCTCTAAGACGTGATTATCTTTTTTACAAGACACTACGTCGGATACGGCATCTGCGATATCCTTGATTATCATGGCATCTTTCGCATGTTTATCTTGCAGCATAGGCTGAACCTGTAGCTTCAGGATCTGCCGTAGCCTCACGTCGGAATTCTGAATCTGGCATCGGAAGTCGTAGGACACGTCAAGCAAATGATTGCAAGCCAAACAGATATAAGCTGGCAGACCGTCTCCTTCCTCCACCTGCAATTTATAAAAAAAATTCTCAACAATAGCTTCGTATCGCAAAATTATTATTTTGTGAAAGAGGAATAAAACATATATATACATGTATATACGTGTCACTGTATATATACATATATGTCTAGCAACATTGCAGCTTGTGTGTCATTGTTTACATCGCAGGAAGAAGCTAAAGTTTGCAAGATTGTAAAGCAGAATTACTCTTGTGCGATCGAGTTTACATTGAAATAAAGAAAAACGGTCGCGAGATATATTCCCCCGAACGATTCCTGGCTCCGAAAAACCCCTGTCAATTCTGTATTGACGAGGAAAACGTCCACGTTAACAGAGAACAACACTCGTCTAGTCACTCCAGTCGAAACAACGGCGTTGTTGGTATCGAGAGTATCCAACGCGCGAAACAGGTAGAAATCCTCCGAAAACCCGAACGCGGGTTCGAGAACATCGAGCGCGGGTGCGACGCGGAGAAATGCAGACGCGAAGTGTTCAAGTGTCGCGGCTTTCTTCGTTCCCGAGATAAGGCTGCGAAAGAGGACTGGAAGCGAGAAAGGAGAAGAGAGTGCTAACCTGCACGGCGGCGAGGGCCATCAGCTTCTCCGATATACCGCCGTCGCGGAAGAGCTGGCATGCCTCCGTGCAGGACTTGAGGCAGATGCGGCACTCGTCGCCCACGAGCCGTCCCGAGGCGTCTGCGGCCGTGCTATTCACCATCGCGTCATCGCTCGGGACTGCCATCGGATACGAAAGCGGCGATCGGTTGACCCGCGGGCCGCGGGACAATACGGCTTATACGGCCAGTCCCTGCGCTGCTACGTACCACTGCGCGGCCGCCATTTCGGCTCGGACTCGCCGATCGACCGATCTATCGAGTCTCGATAGATCGACGCCGCGACGCGCCGCGCCGCACCGCGGGAACTTTCGTTTCTTCAGAACAGAGAAAATCCGGAAAATTATAATGTCAGATTCGTATAATTAAAAAATATTTTTATGTATTAGCAGGGTTGGGTAGTGGCTAGTTAAAAAGATAAAAGTTAAGAATGTTTAGTACCTACCCAGTGAACAATAAAACGTCTTAAAGACGACTAAAAGACGTCTTAAAATGTTTCGGACGTCCAAAAAGATTTACTAAAAGACATCTTTAAGACGTCTTAAAGACGTCTTATGTCTGTCTTTTAGACGTCATATTACATGTCTTTTAAACGTCTTTTAAGACAGTTTTTAGACATCCTGTAGGACGTCTTTAAGACATCTTATAAGACACTTTTAAAATGTCCTATATGACATTTTTCAGACATCTTTTAGGCATCTTTTAAGACAACCTATAAGATACTTTTTGGA
>NW_012027121.1:11223-13845 GCF_000956235.1 Wasmannia auropunctata | reverse complement strand
TTCTTGAAGTTACATTTTTAGTGCTTCTTGTAAACCCCAAAAAAATACATGTCTAAGTTAGTGTCTTCAAACTCAAATTTGAGAACACACATCAAGGAAATTGTAATAATATAATAAATATAGCCTGACCGCGGGAAGGAATCACTGTTCGCGATCTTCTGTGCATTAAATCACGTTGGAAGTTCTTCGAAATCGATCCTCTTTCCGCGGCTCGACAGAAATAAGTATAACAAATATATAATTTATTTAGAAATCCTAAAATTATAAAATGAAAAACTGTAACTTTAACTTTTCAATTACTTTTTTTCTTAACTTAACTTTTAACTCAATTAATTTTATTATGGACTAACTTGTATCTTAACTAATTGTAAGTTAAATTTTTAGACTGTTAACTTTAACATAACTTAGTTTAAAAAATATAGTAACTTACCCAACCCTGTGTATTAAAAAACTTGTTACTAACTGCATATTGTATAATGTATACTGTTGTCCTATAATTTGTAGTATTTGAGATTATTATGTATATAAATTTGCTCAATATTTTCTATAAGAAATTAAAAAAAGATACAAATTCTTAATCAGTAAAGAGAAATTAACTGAGTTTCTTGTAGCTTTTACTGAATTAAGGACTAATTTTATCGCATATTAGCGAGATATTAGCATATCGGCAAGAAAAGTTACAAAATCGAAGTTTGTTGAAACATGATGAGAAAACATAGTAAAAATATAAAAAATTTTGAGACAAATTTCGAAGAAAAAAAAAAGATTCGAACAAACATTGAACACGGTGTATTTATCATTTTGCTCTTTATTGAGATATTTATATACACATAAATTTATCCGTACATTATAGTTTTTTCTTATTGGGCATTGTAAGCTTATATACATACACAGGATACCCTGGTATAGTACAATCGGGAAGGTAATCCTACATAAAAAAATAAATTGAAAATGTACAATAATTTTTTTTTACATGAGGCTTCGTTTCCGAGAAAGTCGTATTTAAATTCAGCAACGGCTTTCCTCCTTGTTAGACTTGAATGACTTTGATTAACGCTTTCCTGTGAATATCATTGAATTCCCGTTCCAGCAATTTATCTTGAATACGAATATGAATTGTAAGAAATGATACGGTAAAAATTGTATATTTATAGAAACACAAAGAGATACGCTTGGTATTTCACATGTATTGCCTGAAACTTAAATTAATTTTCCGTTTTTAAAGGCGTTTCCGCGCAATTATAAGATCTTGCATATACTTGTATACGCATTGATTTTCTCACGCTACATCCTACACTAAGTAATTGTACAACGTCAGTCTTTAACGAAACGCTCGCTTCTCGTGAATACACGAAATATTTCTCTCACTCTCTCTCTCTCTCTCTCTCATTCTCTTGTATTTTTTGTCGCTCGCTCTCTCTGACTTCATTAGAAAAATTCATTGCTTATCTCAACCTTCTACCTACCTAATATCTGTACACGCTTTACAACTTGGCACACGCATCCGGTATTCTCATACACTTTCGCGAGATTCTTTAAGAGGTGCATGATATTCTTATGCAAATGACTATGTACGATTATAATAACTGCCTGGCACTTAGAATCTGCATTTCAAGAGCATACATTTTACAATTGACAACGGTATCGTAAAAATCTCAACAAGATGTTAACAATTAACATAGACAATCACATACAGTGTTCTAGAAGTCGCATATTTCTCTCAGACATTTCTCTTAGGCTTCATTTATCAGAAAGATCAGGTGAGAGATATCTCGCTTGTCACGCACCTTTAAATGTAGATATTATTTTAGTCGGTAATAATTATAATTATATTTTTATTTAAAAGCATCCTAAATTAAATAAAAGTGAATTTTTTTAAATCTTCCCTCTTTTACGAAATCTCTCTTTTCTTAATTAATTCTAAATCTAATTTATACGACTTATAGGACAGAGTACATAAACTCTATATGAATATTGTACAATCTGCTGTATTGATAAGCGCCAAGCTCTCACCGGTAATGAATAAAATAAAATCACAGCTTCTTTACGTATAATATGAAGAAAGGCTTTCTCCTGGATAACCAGTGAAATGTACGCATGTATTAACTATGTATTCTCCATTCTCAGTTTTCTTTATCGGAATCTGGACCGATTAAGTAAAAATATGTGACTGTGGTTTTAGAAAACAATACGTAAAATGTATAATATAAACTTTTGAACACCATAAAACTGTGCAAAACGTATCGAATATATAAAATTTAATTCTAAGACGTTGATGTAAAATGTTAATACATATAACTTCATTCAGAGAATTACATAGCCATTGTGCAAAAACGAAAACACATATATTATAATAATTGGTAATTAATAAAAATCTAATGAAATGGCACGCATTTGAAAATAATATAAACATGTAATAAAATACTTAAACTCTTTTAAAATTATAATCTTTTATTATGCTTTAATGAAAAAAATTGAAGGTTATAAATAAAAAAAACTAGATAAACTGAGTAAAATTATTTTTTAACAATTGTTACACGGTTTATTTAAAAAAAAGGATTAACGTCTCTTTAATAAACAATCTCTGTAAGAATCTTAAAGTCCACAATTCGTTTTTTTTTT
>NW_012027121.1:7825-11203 GCF_000956235.1 Wasmannia auropunctata | reverse complement strand
TTTAGTACCTTTGCACAAAAATAATCACGTCCCGGGATAGTCCAAGAAACAAATAGTGAAGAGTTGTTAACTATTTCATATTCTTGTAATACTTCTTTTTAGTCCTCTTGCTAGATACCGCACATCATGCGATGTTACATATGGCTAATTAATTTAATATATGAACGCTCTCTCTCGTAAGTGTACAGCTAGAGCCTATGAGTCGATATGTACACAACGTCGCGATATCTTTCTACATAAATAAAGTAGAAACTATCAGAATCTAGCCTCAGCCTAACACACGCGCTAGTGTCCTCCGACAGGTATTCTACACATTGACACACTGTTGCTTTTGTCTCTAAGAGTAAGTTCAAACGTATATCAAACGTTTATTAAGAACTAATTGCATTTTATCGCAAGCACAGTAGCGAGATATCGGCGAGGAAATCTACAAGATCGAACGAAACGGTGGTTGTTTGGTTGTTGAAACGTACAAGGAAATATAGTAAAATTACGGTAAAATAACAAATACAGATCAAACAGAATTCGATATAATAAAGTGAAATTAAATTTATTGGAAAACTTTTTATAAAACTTTATAAAGTGTAGGAGGTAGTTTCAAAGGTTTCTGGAATTTTTTTCATTTTTCTAGAATACAAAACACTTAATCATTATTCGCTACATTGTCACTACAAAAGAAAATTTTGTATTCGAGAATTATGCTTCTATTTTTGCTGCTATTTTTTTCAAAGAGAATTTTCTACTTTTCCTGTATATAATTATGCACTTCTGCAAAGCTATTGATCGTATTCCCGCGAGTCATTTTGCGAAAAAAGCTATGAATTCTATATGTCAGCAGCAAAAACACTAATCCTTCCAGTACAATGAATTTGTTTTTATTGCTGTCATCACGCTGCTTGCTACTAATATCTCATATTTCTATAGGATTAAAATTCAAATATACATATTGTTCAATTACAAATATAATATCAGCCAATTCCGGAGTTTTTTTGAAACTGCCTCGTACATAATTCAAATGTAACAGAATGTCAACACAACAAATATATAAACAAACTTATAAGAAATTATAGACATAGATCATTTAGTCATAATATTTAATAATTTTTCTGGTATATGTATTATTTCTGGTAACGTTTCTTGGACATACTAATATCAAAATAAAGAGTAGTTCATATATTTTTAGCATTGTTGTTCAAAGCCCTACATTCATCACTTAAAATTTAATCGACATATATAAAGAAAAAAAAATATTCTATCATAAAATTCAATACATATTGAAATATTTATCACAAATTTACAAACGTATAACATGGATTTTTACTAGAGCCCTAAAGTAGAAGTGTCGAAGTTTTTAAGAGGAGTGGATCTATTTACGACTACAAAACCAGTTAAAATAATCGATTTCTAGAAAACAATTTTTTTAAACAAATGAAAAATCGAAACGCCTGGCATAATTCACAAACTCAGAAGTCGCTGTACATCTTACATTTGCTGCTCTCGATGCATTGTATAGCAACAAATATGATCCATTCCAAAGTCTGATTTTACGTCTTTTGTTTTCCTTTTAATTTTGTCTTATAAACAAAAAGCGAAAGAAAGGAACGAGATGCAAGAAAAAACTGCAAATCGTAGAACAGAGAACAGTATCAGAATCAAAATAATCCTTAGGTCAGAGACTAAAGTCTACAGTGACTATTACGAGCCTCACACGTTTTAGATTTGGAGTGAATTTTGTTTCTGGAGCAGAAAATAATCTTACTTTAAATAAATCTTATAACACACAATACAAGCTCATTTCTCGCGATATTCATGCACGTCCACATTTTCGCGAACGAGAAGCGAAGTCTCAGCCTTTGTCTATCCGACGCTAAACAAAATCCGCTTTCCTGCAATTCCCCTTTTCACTCCCTCACCCCTCTTTCTCTCTCTCTCTCTATCTTTTTCTCCCTGCGAGATATACAGCGGGTCCGTGCCTGGATATGTACATGCTATCTGAAAGGAGGAAGGACTACTTTTTGCTATACTTTTAGAGCACACAGTGCGACCAAAGAGCTGGCTGGTACCTTTTTGAGTACCCCCTGGAGCAACAATTAGGGCATCGAATGCGTTTCCAGCTGCTCTCGATGTGCCTTAGATGTGCGATTAGATCTTAGGACGCTGCCCCGAATACGTGGAGTATTCGCCTACTGGACAAGGGGAAATAGTTGTTGGATAGGTGGCTCCCTTTACTCGGGGGCCGTAAGCAAGTCCTAGGCCAGCTCTCTCTTCGCTTTAGCCTCGTTGTAGAATTCCGATGTCACATCGGTGCTGGAGGTCGTCACCGTAACCGGCCGGAAGTGTCGGGTCAGCACGTATACTACCGCCTCGTATGTTGCCATTATAATAGCAGTGTTCGGAATCTGCCGGATCAGCTGAGTGCCAAGACCGCGGTAGAGACCCTTCGTGCCCTCTTCCGTCCACACGGTGTTCAAGGTTTGCCAGAATGTGCGATATTTCGAGCCTTCTTCCCGCAATCGAGTCCTCGCGACCTCTGAATAGAACAAAAGGATAAGGATTACATCCCACCCTTGTGTGGACTGTGCATTCTAATTCATGTCTAATTCGTGAAAGTATTACTAAAGGTGATGAATACACAGTTCTATCCACATAAATGTGTTTGTATTAATTTTTAAATTTAGATTTTAATCTTGGGCAAATAATTGTCTCATGTGAGAATTCTTCAGTGTCTCAAATTGCAGTTTTAATCATTATAATTGTAAATGTAATTGAAAAGGATTTGTGTATGTAAGAATTCTGTGTTTTTGCACTATCATAACATGGTTTCATTGATATTTCAATAAGGTAGAATAGTAAAGTGCATCCAAAATATAATTACAAAATTGATTTCCTATTATCGTAACGATCGAAAAATAACTTGATGTGTGATGACGCAGTCTTCTCTCGAATAGGAATGCTCCGATTTCATGCAATTCGCCAACCTTCTGCGAAAAGACGCACGCGATCTGTGCATGATAATGCTGATTTGCAAAACAGTTTCGAAACAAGTGCACTATACAGATCCGATATTATTTTATTCAAACAACCAGAACACCACGAACATTTGTCAACAGATATATAACGTATAATTACACGCCGAGTGTCTGGCACGCGTTGCAGATATAGCTGGTGTTATCTTTAGACCAACTTCGGAGAATCTCCGTAAGGCAATGGCAGAGAAAGAAATTTACTACTCGTTAGTTAAATCCGCACATCAAAAAGCTATAATTATTTTATGTGCTGTATTAACGCATCCATGACGGTCACTAGTGACCGACATTGAGATTTCCGTCACGTTGGTTACCATCAGTGATCGTCACAACACATCAAATCAATATTTCT